>NC_057812.1:654194586-654494586 GCF_018294505.1 Triticum aestivum | reverse complement strand
CGCCTGTTGAAGAAACATATGTTCTTAATTATTTATTTACTGAAGAATCTCCTGATCCCGATATCCCGACACAGGTAGTAAAGGTAAATTCTCTCTATAGATATGATAAAGCTAAAATTCCTCCTACTAAAATTGCTAGTCAGTGCATGGATGAGTTTGATAACTTTATGTTTAAGCAAGACGACTTTAATTCTTATTTTGGTAGACAATTAAAAGAAAATGCTTATATGATTAGACGCTTGGGTGATTATATGGCTGATATTAAATGTGAACTTAAACTTGTTAGCAAACATGCTTCTATGGTTACCACTCAAGTAGAACAAGTACTTAAGGCTAAAAAATAAGTGCTTGATGAAATGAATAGTAAGAAAAATGATTATGCTGTTAGAGTGGCTACTAGAACTGGTAGAATGACTCAGGAACCTTCGTATCCTGGAGGCCACCCTAAGAGAATCGAGCAAGATTCTCAAAGAAATAATATTGATGTTCCTAGTTCTTCTAAAAGAAGAAGAAGAAAAATGATAGAACTGTGCAAACTTCTAGTGAACCTATTGCTGAAACACCTGATAATCCAAATGATATTTCTATGTCTGATGCTGAAACACAATCTGGTAATGAACATGAACCTATTGAAAATATTAATAATGATGTTCATGATGATGCTCAACCTAGTAATGATAATAATGTAGAAATTGAACGTGATGTTGATCTTGATAACCGACAATCAAAGAATCAACGTTATGATAAAAGAGACTTTGTTGCTAGGAAACATGGTAAAGAAAGGGAACCTTTGGTTCAGAAACCCATGCCTTTTCCTCCGAAACCATTCAAGAAAAAGGATGATGAGGATTTTGAGCGCTTTGCTGAAATGATTAGGCCTATCTTTTTGCGTATGCGATTAACTGATGTGCTCAAAACAAATCCTTATGCTAAATATATGAAGGATATCATTACTAATAAAAGAAAGATACCGGAAGCTGAGATTTCCACCATGCTTGCTAATTATACTTTTAAGGGTGGAATATCAAAGAAACTTGGAGACCCCGGAGTACCTACTATACCTTGCTCCATTAAAAGAAATTATATTAAAACTGCTTTTATGTGATCTTGGAGCCGATGTTAGTGTTATGCCTCTCTCTTTATATCATAGACTTGACTTGAATAAGTTGACACCTACTGAAATATCTTTGCAAATGGCTGATAAATCAACTGCTATACCTGTCGGCATCTGTGAGGATGTGCCTGTTGTAGTTGCAAACGTTACTATTTTAACGGACTTTGTTATTCTTGATATTCCTGAGGATGATAGTATGTCTATTATTCTTGGAAGACCTTTTCTTAATACTGCAGGGGCTGTTATTGATTGCAACAAAGGCAATGTCACTTTTCATGTTAATGGTAATGAGCATACGGTACACTTTCCAAGGAAACAACCTCAAGTTCATAGTATCAACTCTATTGGAAAAATTCCATCGATTATATTTGGAGATTTTGAATTTCCTCTTCCTACTGTCAAGAAGAAATATGATATACTTATTATTGGGGATGTCATATCCCCGTTGAGGTAACTTAGTGTTATTTGAAATTTCTCCGGTTTCATGATTATCGGAATGAGTTTGTTAACAAGACTTGATCAACCTTGTTAGTGGATTCTTTTTGATGAGCATGAGATGGATGAAACTAGAAGCACAACCCTTTGTACCCTCTCTATACGTTTTGTTATTTATATTAAATAAATTAAAAATAGTATTTTCCTATCTGTTTCCTGACTTACCTGTGCAATATAAAAATATCCCGAAAATAAAAGTCCTTAGAAAGATATGCCAATTTAATATGATTTTTTCGGGAATATTTGAGGATTTACTGTGCAAAAATTACCGCGGGAGGAGCTGCCACCTGGTCACGAGGGTGGTGGGCGCCCCCCAACTATAGGGCGCACCCCCCTGCCTCGTGGGCCCACGGTGGCCCTCCTCCACTTATCCCAGCACCCATCTTCTTCCTCTATCTCACACAAACCCAAAAAACCAACTCAAGCACGAGTTCCAGCCACTTTTGCTGTGATTTTCGATCTCCTTGCTCAAAGCACCTCTCGCAAAACTGCTTGGGGAAATTATTCCTTGGTATGTGACTCCTCCATTGGTACAATTAGTTTTTGGTCTAGTGCTTTATTCTTTGCAAATTTGTGCTGCATAGGTGACCATGTTCTTGAGCTTGCATGTCAAATTTATATGGTTCCAAGTAGTTCTAATGCTTGATATAGCCTCTAGGCACTTGTAGGAGTAGTTGCTATCAATATTATTGAAGATGGTTCATTTTTGTTTGAAGTTACTAAAAATTTCAGATTATTTTAGAAAAATAATGAGGAGATTTTTGAGGGGCTTATCGAGCCAAAGCTCGAAGGAAAAGGCACCAAAGCCTAAGTATAATTTACCATGCACCACGGAGATTCAGGCGTGTGAATGGCCTTCTGAAGATTTCTTGAGAGCAGCCAGTATCTATGAAGATTTTCATGAATTGGCTCACAATGCAGGCCTCACCGCTTTCCTCCACGACCAATGCGATCAGTATCTCTTACTCACAAATACTTTTGTGCAGAACTTTTATTTTCATTCTAGGAGCTCACCACCTACGGTGGAGTTTCATTTATATGATGAGCATAAGGAGATGTCACTTTATGATTTCTGTCGGATTTGTTTAATCCCTTTTGAGGGCAAGATAGAAGAACCACATCATGATGATGTGGCTGGATTTATTGATACTATCACTGTAGGAGAAACTAGAAAGGTTTCCGATGCACGAATCACTAGCATACATTTTCCTATTTTATGTTACTTTGCATTATTTGCTAGTCGTTGTTTAATTGGACGCGGGAACAGTAGAAACCTTAGTATCCCTGATATAATTATTCTGCACCATGGTTTATACAGTGATAACATTTTTAGTATTGGCGGTATTATTGCTAGACGGCTAAGTATGAACCGTACCAAGGGTCCCATCTTTGGAGGCGTCTATGCCACACGCCTAGCTGCACATTTTAACATACCTATTAGGCATGCTGAGAAGGAAGAAAAGGTGCTTCCCCGTGTTTATCTAGATCATAAAATTATGGTGGCACATGATTTTATTGTTAAGAATAGGGCAGGAGAGCTTAAATATCAATTGTTCTTTAACAAACATCATCCTGAGACTATTATCCTGCTTGCTCCTTCTTTGTTTAGTTTTGTAGGACCCTACCTTGTTACGTGGGATGCCGTCCAAGCTTACAAGAATCCTGCACTAGCCCCGGAACAGGAACCACAAGATGAAGCTCCACGACAATCTGTTTATTCTTGGGATCCAGAGATGACTGTCAGCCAGTGGCAGTCAGAGTCTTCTTATTCAACACAGTATGATCCCAACTATTCTACCTCATCACAGTACGACCCCAACAATTATTATTATGGATATCCGCCAGGCCAGCCGTGGCCATAGACCAACTTAGGCCAAAAGCCTAAGCTTGGGGGAGTACGTATTTCTCACCGACATTACATTTATGCTCACACACACTCATTTCTAGATGTCGGTGCTCATACTTTTTCACTGTAATATCCATGCTAGTTTATTTTCTTCTTCCTTCTTTATTCTTGTGTGTTTGCTAAACCTTAAGAAAAACCAAAAAAATTAGTAGTAGTTCATTTTTCTTCTGTAGTAGTAATAATTACAAAGAAAACCCAAAAATATTTCCCGTTCTTCTTTTGCTTGTTGGGAGCTTTATCGTGTAAATAGTTTTTTTTATTTCTTTTCTTTGGTGGTCAGTAGGAGAAGACCATAATTAAATTGTTGAAATGGCTCTTTTGTGCATTATTGTTGATTTAACCAAGAGCCTATATTGCCTTGTCTTCTCCTGTTTATTGAATGCTCGCAGATTCCAGCTTAGTCCAATGCATGTACACTCTTATTATTATTCACACCGTTCGGTCGTGCAAGTGAAAGGCAATTATGATGATATATGATGGACTGACTGAGATGAGAAAACCTGGTATGAACTCGACCTCTTTTGTTTTTGTAAATATGATGAGTCCCTCGTTCTTGATTCAGCTTATTATGAATAAACATGTTTGCAATGACAATTAGAGATCATAGTTGCTTGTGCCATGCTTGATTACCTATGAGTTATAATGATTTACCTCGTATGCCAACATGCTATTGAGATGATTATGATATGGTATGATAGGGTGGTATCCTCCATTGAATGATTTAAGTGACTTGACTTGGCACATGTTCACGCATGTAGTTGAAACAAATCAACATAGCCTTCACGATATTTATGTTCATGGTGGATTATATCCTACTCATGCTTGCATCCAATGTTTATTAATTTTAATGCATGTACATGGCTGTTGTCGCTCTCTAGTTGGTCGCTTCCCAGTCTTTTGCTAGCCTTCACCTGTACTAAGCGGGAATACTGCTTGTGCATCCAATCCCTTAAACCCCAAAGTTATTCCAGATGAGTCCACCATACCTTCCTATATGTGGTATCTACCTGCCGTTCCAAGTAAATTTGTATGTGCCAAACTCTAAACCTTCAAATAAACATTCTGTTTTGTATGCTCGAATAGCTCATGTATCAACAAAGGTTGTCCTTATCTTCCATGTTAGGCGGGTTATTCTCAAGAGGAGTGGACTCCGCTCCTCACTCACGAGAAAATGGCTGGTCACCGGGATGCCCAGTCCCATGCTTTATGCAAACTAAATCAAATTAATTGCAAACAAAACTCCCCCTGGGACTCTTGTTAGTTGGAGGCACTCATTGTTTCGAGCAAGCCATGGATTGATGCTTGTTGGTGGAAGGGGGAGCATAAACTTTACCATTCTGTTTGGGAACCGCTTATAATGTGTGTAGCATGGAAGATATCGCCATCGCTTGGTTGTTATGTTGACAATGAAAGTATACCGCTCAAAATATTATTCACCTCTGTTTCAAAACCGAGCTCTGGCACCTCTACAAATCCCTGCTTCCCTCTGCGAAGGCCCTATCTATTTACTTTTATGTTGAGTCGTCATCCTCTTATTAAAAAGCACTAGCTGGAGAGCACAGCCGTGATTTGCATTCATCACTGTTAATTTATATTGGGTATGACTATGATTGGATCTCTTTTACCATGAATTACAATGTCTAGTCAGTCCTTGATCTATAAAGGTGCTCTGCATTTATGTTTTGCGGTCTCAGAAAGGGCTAGCGAGATACCATCTTGTTATATCATATTATGATTGTTTTGAGAAAGTGTTGTCATCCGAGATTTATTATTATGTCTTGCTAGTTGATTATGCTATTGATGTGAGTAATTGTGAGACCTGAGAATTATTACAAATGCAGTTAGTTATGATCTATGCTGAAAACTTGAATGATGGCTTGACATAGTTACAACAACAAGAGCAAACAGAGTTTGTAAAAGTTTTTCTTTCTTTCTTTCAGTTTGTCAACTGAATTGCTTGAGGACAAGCAAGGGCTTAAGCTTGGGGGAGTTGATACGTCGTATCTACTTTTCCAAACAATTTTGCTCTTGTTTTGGACTCTAACTTGTATGATTTGAATGGAACTAACCCGGACTGACGCTGTTTTCAGCAGAATTACCATGGTGTTGTTTTATGTACAGAAAACAAATATTCTCAGAATGAGCTGAAACTTCATGGAACATCTTAGAAAAAACAATAAAAAATCCCCGCCAAAGATGAAGACCAGGGGCCCACACCCTTCTCACGAGGGTGGGGGGCGCCCCCCTAGGTGCGCCCCCTACCTCGTGGGCCCCCTGGAAACCCTCCGACGCCAACTCCAACTCTATATATTTGCTTTCGAAGAGAAAAAAAATAAGAGAGAAGAAATCATCGCGTTTTACGATATGGAGCCGCCTCCAAGCCCTAAAACCTCTCGGGAGGGCTGATCTGGAGTCTGTTCGGGGCTCCGGAGAGGGGGATTCGTCGCCGTCGTCATCATCAACCATCCTCCATCACCAATTTCATGATGCTCACCGCCGTGCGTGAGTAATTCCATCGTAGGCTTGCTGGACGGTGATGGGTTGGATGAGATTTATCATGTAATCGAGTTAGTTTTGTTAGGGTTTGATCCCTAGTATCCATTATGTTCTGAGATTGATGTTGTTATGACTTTGCTATGCTTAATGCTTGTCACTAGGGCCCGAGTGCCATGATTTCAGATCTGAACCTATTATGTTTTCATGAATATATGTGAGTTCTTGATCCTATCTTGCAAGTCTATAGTCACCTACTATGTGTTATGATCCGGCAACCCCGAAGTGACAATAATAGGGACCACTCCCGGTGATGACCATAGTTTGAGGAGTTCATGTATTCACTATGTGCTAATGCTTTGTTTCAGTTCTCTATTAAAAGGAGGCCTTAATATCCCTTAGTTTCCAATAGGACCCCACTGCCACGGGAGGGCAGGACAAAAGATGTCATGCAAGTTCTTTTTCATAAGCACGTATGATTTTATACGGAATACATGCCTACATTACATTGATGAATTGGAGCTAGTTCTGTGTCACCCTATGTTATGACTGTTACATGATATACTGCATCCGGCATAATTATCCATCACTGATCCGGTGCCTATGAGTTTTCCATATACTGGTTCTCGCTTATTTACTTTCCCGCTGCTACTGTTGCAATCACTACAAAATACCAAAAACATTACTTTTGCTGTCTTTACTTTTGTTGCTGCTACCACCACTATCATATTACTTTGCTACAAAACACTTTGCTGCAGATACTAAGTTTCCAGGTGTGGTTGAATTGACAACTCAGCTGCTAATAATTGAGAATATTCTTTGGCTCCCCTTGTGTCGAATCAATAAATTTGGGTTGAATACTCTACCCTCGAAAACTATTGCGATCCCCTATACTTGTGGGTTATCAGGCCTCCAAGTGCAGAGGTTTGTAGGACAGTAGCAAATTTTCCTCAAGTGGATGACCTAAGGTTTATCAATCCATAGGAGGCGTAGGATGAAGATGGTCTCTCTGCAACCAAATAACAAAGAGTCTCTTGTGTCCCCAACACACCCAATACAATGGTAAATTGTATAGGTGCACTAGTTCGGCGAAGAGATGGTGATACAAGTTGTATATGGATAGTAGATAATAGTTTTTGTAATCTGAAAATAAAAAAAATAGCAAGGTAACGAAGGATAAAAGTGAGCGTAAACGGTATTGCAATGCGTTGAAACAAGGCCTAGGGTTCATACTTTCGCTAGTGCAAGTTCCCTCAACAATAATAACATAATTGGATCACATAACTATCCCTCAACATGCAATAAAGAGTCACTCCAAAGTCCTAGAGTTCATACTAGAATAACAAAAAGTCACTAATAGCGGAGAACAAACGAAGAGATTATGGTAGGGTATGAAACCACCTCAAAGTTATTCTTTCCAATCAATCCATTGGGCTATTCCTATAGGTGTCACAATCAGCCCTAGAGTTCATACTAGAATAACACCGTAAGACACAAATCAACCAAAACCCTAATGTCACCTAGATACTCCAATGTCACCTCAAGTATCCGTGGGTATGATTATACGATATGCATCACACAATCTCAGATTCATCTATTCAACCAACACATAGAACCTCAAAGAGTGCCCCAAAGTTTCTAACGGAGAATCATGACGAAAACATGTGCCAACCCCTATGCACAGGTTCATGGGCGGATCACATGATATCCCATTGTCACCACAGATACGCACGGCAAGACATACATCAAGTGTTCTCAAATCTTTAAAGACTCAATCCGATAAGATAACTTCGAAGGGGAAACTCAATCCATTACAAGAGAGTAGAGGGAGAGAAGAAACATCATAGGATCCAAATATAATAGCAAAGCTCGCGATACATCAAGATCGTAACACCTCAAGAACACGAGAGAGAGATAGAGAGAGATCAAACACATAGCTACTGGTACATACCCTCAGCCCCGAGGGAGAACTACTCCCTCCTCGTCATGGAGAGCACCGAGATGATAAAGATGGCCACCGGAGAGGGATTCCCCCCTCCGGCAGGGTGTCAGAACGAGTCTAGATTGGTTTTTGGTGGCTACGGAGGCTTCTGGCGGCGGAACTTCCGATCTATTGTGCTCCCTGATCGTTTTAGGGTATATGGAGATATATAGGGGGAAGAAGTACGTCAAGGGAGCCACGAGGGGCCCACGAGGGTGGAGGGCGCACCCAGGGGGTGAGCGCGCCCCCCTGCCTCGTGGCTTCCTCGTTGCTTCACTTAAGTGGACTCCAAGTCTCCCGGGTTGCTTTCCTTCCAAAAATAAGTTCCGTGAAGTTTCAGGTCAATTAGACTCCGTTTGATTTTCCTTTTCTGCGATAGTCTAAAACAAGGAAAAAACAGAAACTGGCACTGGGCTCTAGGTTAATAGGTTAGTCCCAAAAATCATATAAAATAGCATATAAATGCATATAAAATATCCAAGGTTGATAATATAATAGCATGGAACAATAAAAAATTATAGATACGTTGGAGACGTATCATCAGGGCACTCTGCCTCCTTCTCCAGCGCGTGGTGGCACTCCGCCTCCATCTCCGCATGTGCCGGCGCGCCCGGGAAACCAGCCTACTCCTTCTCAGCCTCGTTAGCAAGGGCGAAAGAGACCCACTACCGCTCTGGCTGCTCCGGCGCATCATAGTCCTCCTCCTCCACCTCGTAAGCAAGGAAAGAAGACAGCCGCAGCCGCTCTGTCTGCTCCGGCATCTAGCAGTACAACTAGAGGCGGGAGGCCATACAGATTTGGTCCTTCTCTGAAGACTCCAGAGAATTTACCATACGAGAGGACCCCGGAGGAAAATGAGAAGATCGTGCGAGACGAAGTGAGGAACTTCTTTGAAGGGGTGAAAGCAAAGAAACATCCACCTCCGGAGGAGAAGATAGATCCGGTGAAAGCGAAGCGCACTGTGGAAGCCCTGAAGAAACCACCAAAGTCTCTGCCGAAAGGCAACTATGAGCACATTATTCAAAGGTCATTTATCGAAGCGGAGCGGTCAGGAAGTACTGTCAGTGATCAAAGGTTAGCGGAACAACGAGCTGGAAAAAAATTGCCCAGCTCGGCGAACAAGCGAACCAATCGTTCCCCCCGCTCAAGGTGTCTAGCGATATCGTCGCTAATGATTTGAGGATGGTTCCCGATTATAACAATCTTGAAGATTACCTGCTAGACGATGTACATTATGAATTCTTGGAGGTGGACGAACACAGATACGAGGACGAGAAGCCTCTCATCAAAGATGAAAGGTCTCTAACAACGATGATGCGAATATTCCATGATTGGTACATGAAAACCCGCAGAGAGTCTGGGGGGACGAATACTTTGATGCTGAGAGTTAAAGAGGAGCATGACCTCGTTGGAACTGATCTGTTGAATGTTCCATTTGAGGAGTTCTTCCAGTTTTTCAATCAGAAGGCCCTCGATAAATTAACGATCACTTGCTATTGTCTGTAACTACTACTTCTGTCATTAAGTCTCTATATATAAGTCAGCTCTTTCATTGCATGTATTTATAATTATCCTCACTATATTATGCAGATTGAAGATCGCTGAATTGAAGAAAATACAAAGCGATGATATTGGGTTCATTAACCCAAATATCATAGATGCATATTCGGTTGAATTTCAGAAAAAAGATACCAAGGCCAACTTGCTACGATCGTTGGTATTAAATCAAAACAAAGCTATAATACTCTTTCCTTACAACTTCAAGTGAGTGTTACTTTCTTGTGCATATTCGGTTTCCCTTGTTAGTCGAGGTTGTAGTAACGTAATTGATGAGTTATGCATGTGTGTGCAGGTTCCACTATATTCTCCTAGAGATTAATCTTGAGCAGGGACTAGTAACCGTCTTAGACTCGAGACGAAAAGATCCCAAGGAGTATGCGAACATGACTCAAATTCTCGAGAAGTAAGTTAAATCGATCATTATCGCACCATATCGACAACTTTGTTCACTTCCTGATATCAATTGATTGTTTTCTTTGTCTGGCAGGGTTTGGAAAAAATCACCTCAAAAGCTCCGGGACTGCCGAAGAAGCTGGAATTTAAACACCCAAAAGTAAGTACTACTAGCATGTTCCGCGGATCTCCTAGTGATTCAAGTGCTAGTTTCGTCAATACCATTTAGCATGCTTGCTTATCAGTTTGATTGACCTCTATTTATTGTAAAGTGGTTGTGGCAGGAAGCTGGGAATAATTACTGTGGATACTACGTTTGCGAGTCCATCCACCACACGACCTGTGAGCGGGGCTACACTCAAAAAGAATATGAAGTGCGTAAGCAATAATATTCATAATTTTACTTTATTACCATCTTTTGTGTTGAGTTTTATTCATTCATATGTATGTATTGACCCCCTTCTTCAAATTAGATGTTTCGGATGCGGCATGAACTCCTACCATCAGATCGCATGTGAGGAATTCAAGAGGAATTGGTGGCATTCTTTCTTGACCACTGCTACCTCTTGAGCACTGCGTTGGATTTCCCCGAAGAGGAGAGGATGATGCAGGAAAGTAGCATAAGTATTTCCCTCAGTTTTTGAGAACCAAGGTATCAATCCAGTAGGAGGCTACGCGCGAGTCCCTCGTACCTACACAAAAACAATAGCTCAACGCAACTAACGCGCTTAGGGGTTGTCAATCCCTTCATGGTCACTCACTTACGAAAGTGAGATCTGATAGAGATGATAATTAATATTTTTGGTATTTTTGGTATAGAGATGAAAAGTGAAAAGTAAAAAAGCAAAGGAATAATAAAGTGATGAAGATTGATATGATGAGAAAGAGACCTGGGGGCCATAGGTTTCACTAGTGGCTTCTCTCGAGAGCATAAGTATTCTACGGTGGGTGAACAAATTACTGTTGAGCAATTGACAGAATTGAGCATAGTTATGAGAATATCTAGGTATGATCATGTATATAGGCTTCACGTCCGAGACAAGTAGACCGAGTCCTGCCTGCATCTACTACCATTACTCCACTCATCAACCGCTATCCAGCATGCATCTAGAGTATTAAGTTAAAAACAGAGTAACGGCTTAAGCAAGATGGCATGATGTAGAGGGATAGTTTCATGCAATATGATAAAAAACCCATCTTGTTATCCTCGATGGCAACAATACAATATGTGCCTTGCTGCCCCTTCTGTCACTGGGAAAGGACACCGCAAGATCGAACCCAAAGCTAAGCACTTCTCCCATGACAAGAAAAACCAATCTAGTAGGCCAAACCAAACTGATAATTCGAAGAGACTTGCAAAGATAACCAATCATACATAAAAGAATTCAGAGAAGATTCAAATATTATTCATAGATAGAATGGATCATAAACCCACAATTCATCGCTCTCAACAAACACACCGCAAAAAGAAGATTACATCGAATAGATCTCCACGAGAGAGGGGGAGAACATTGTATTGAGATCCAAAAAGAGAGAAGAAGCCATCTATCTACTAACTATGGACCCGTAGGTCTGAAGTAAACTACTCACACTTCATCAGAGGGGCTTGGATGATGATGTAGAAGCCCTCCGTGATCGATGCCCCCTCCGGCGGAGCTCCAAAATAGGCCCCAAGATGGGATCTCGTGGATACAGAAAGTTGCGGCGGTGGAATTAGGTTTTTGGCTCCATATCTGATCGTTTAGGGGTACGTGGGTATATATAGGTGGAAGAAGTACGTCGGTGGAGCAACAGGGGGCCCACGAGGGTGGAGGGCGCGCCCCCTACCTCGCGGCCTCCTGTTAATTGGCTTGACATAGGGTCCAAGTCTCCTGAGTTGTATTTGGTGAGAAAATCACGTCCCTGAAGGTTTCATTCCGTTTGGACTCTGTTTGATATTCCTTTTCTTCGAAACCCTAAAACAGGCAAAAAAAATAGCAATTCTGGGCTGAGCCTCCGGTTAATAGGTTAGTCCAAAAAAATAATATAAAAATGGATAATAAAGCCCAATAATGTCCAAAATAGTAGATAATATAGTATGGAGCAATAAAAAATTATAGATACGTTGGAGACGTATCAAGCATCCCCAAGCTTAATTCCTGCTCGTCCTCGAGTAGGTAAATGATAAAAACAGAATTTTTGATGCGGAGTGCTACTTGGCATAACTTTAATGTAATTCTACTTAATTGTGGTATGAATATTTAGATCCGAAAGATTCAAGACAAAAGTTCATATAGACATAAAAATGATAATACTTCAAGCATACTAACTAAGCAATTATGTCTTCTGAAAATAACATGGCCAAAGAAAGTTCATCCCTACAAAATCATATGGTTTAGTCATGTTTCATTTTCGTTACACAAGAATTCTATCATCATGTACAACCCCGATGACAAGCCAAGCAATTGTTTCATACTTCAGTAATCTCAAACCTACAAACTTTCACGCAATATATGAGCGTGAGCCATGGACATAGCACTATAGGTGGAATAGAATATAATGAGGGGGTTATGTGGAGAAGACAAAAAAGGAGGAAGTCTCACATCAACTTGGCTAATCAATGGGCTATGGAGATGCACACCGATTGATGTTAATGCAAGGAGTAGGGATTGCCATGCAACGGATGCACTAGAGCTATAAATGTGTGAAAGCTCAACAAAAGAAACTAGTAGGTGTGCATCCAACTTGCTTGTTCACGAAGACCCAGGGCACTTGAGGAGGCCCATTGTTGGAATATACAAGCCAAGTTCTATAATGAAAAATTCCCACTAGTATATGAATGTGATAACATGAGAGACTCTCTACTATGAAGATCATGGTGCTACTTTGAAGCACAAGTGTGGCAAAGGATAGTAACATTGTCCCTTCTCTCTTTTCTCTCTTTTTTGGGCCTTTTCTTTTTTATGGCCTTCCTCTCTTTTTTTGGGCCTTCTCTTTTTTATGGCATTTCCTCTTTTTTTTATATTCCTCACTTGGGACAATGCTCTAGAAAATTATGATCATCACACTTCTATTTATTTACAAATCAATGATTACAACTTGATACTAGAACAAAGATGACTCTATATGAATGCCTCCGGCGGTGTACCGGGATATGCAATGAACCAAGAGTGACATGTATGAAAGAATTATGAATGGTGGCTTTGCCACAAATACTATGTCAACTACGTGATCATGCTAAGCAATATGACAACGATGAATGTGTCATGATGAACGGAATGATGGAAAGTTGCATGACAATATATCTCGGAATGACTATGGAAATGCCATAATAGGTAGGTATGGTGGCTGTTTTGGGGAAGATATAAAGAGGTTTATGTGTGAAAGAGCGTATCATATCACGGGGTTTGGATGCACCGGTGAAGTTTGCGCCAACTCTCAATGTGAGAAAGGGCAATGCACGGTACCGAAGAGGTTAGCAAGGATGGAAGGGTGAGAGTGCGTATAATCCATGGACTCAACATTAGTCATAAAGAACTCACATACTTATTACAAAAATCTACAAGTCATCAAAAACCTCGGTACTACGCGCATGCTCCTAGGGGGATAGATTGGTAGGAAAAGACCATCGCTCGTCCCCGACCGCCACTCATAAGGAAGATAATCAAATAACACCTCATGTTTCAAATTTGTTGCATAACGTTTACCATACGTGCATGCTACGGGACTTGCAAACCTCAACACAAGTATTTCTCAATTTCACAACCACTCAACTAGCACGACTTTGATATTATTACCTCCATGCCTCAAAACAATCATCAAACATCAAACTTCTCTTAGTATTCAAGAGACTCATAAGAAAGTTTTATTATTAATCTTGCATACCAAGCATATTAGGATTTTAAGCAAATTACCATGCTATTAAGACTCTCGAAATAATCTAAGTGAAGCATGAGAGATCAATAGTTTCTATAAAACAAATCCACCACCGTGCTCTAAAAGATATAAGTGAAGCACTAGAGCAAAATTATAGAGCTCAAAAGATATAAGTGAAGCACATAGAGTATTCTAACAAATTCCAAATCATGTATGGCCTTCTCAAAATATGTGTACAGCAAGGATGATTGTGGTAGACTAACAATCAAAGACACAAATCATAAAAGACGCTCCAAGCAAAACACATATCATGTGGTGAATGAAAATATAGCTCCAAGTAAAGTTACCGATAGAAGTAGACGAAAGAGGGGATGCCTTCCGGGGCATCCCCAAGCTTTGGCTTTTAGGTGTCCTTAGATTATCTTGGGGGTGCCATGGGCATCCCCAAGCTTAGGCTCTTGCCACTCTTTGTTCCATAATCCATGAACTCTTTATCCAAAACTTGAAAACTTCACAACACAAAACTTAAAGTAGAAAATCTCGTGAGCTCCGTTAGCAAAAGAAAACAAAAGACAAATTCAAGGTACTGTAATGAATTCATTCTTTATTTATATGGGTGTTATACCTACTCTATTCAAACTTCTCTATGGTTCATAAACTATTTTACTAGCCATAGATTCATCAAAATAAGCAAACAACACACGAAAAATAGAATCTGTCAAAAACAGAACAATATGTAGTAATCTGTGTCTAGCGCAAGATCTGGAACCCCAAAAATTCTAAAATAAATTGATGGTCGTGAGGAATTTATCTGTTAATCATCTGCAAAAATAATTAACTAAATAGCACTTTCCAAATAAAAATGACAGCAGTTCTCGTGAGCGCTAAAGTTTCTGATTTTTACAGCAAGTTCAACAAGACTTTCCCCAAGTCTTCCCAACGGTTCTACTTGGCACAAACACTAATTAAACACAAAAAAACACAACAAAAACAGAGGCTAAATAATTTATTTATTACTAAGAAGGAGCAAAAAGAAAGGAATAAAAATAAAATTGGGTTGCCTCCCAACAAGCACTATCGTTTAACGCCCCTAGCTAGGCATAACAAGCACAAATAGATCTTGGTATTGCCATCTTTGGTTTTCAACTTTTTAGCGGAATCAATCTCGAATCCGGTAGGTTCTTCATATTCTGAAATTTTTAGATCTAACGAATCCAACCGCTTATTGCAAAGGGTAATCAACATGTTCATGCGGTGAATATTTCCGCTAATGTTCTTAAGAGGTTCAAGAGATTTCTGCAAGATTTTAGTAACTTCACAAATTTTTTCAAAAACTTGTGTCTCTTCCTGGGTAGGATGAGGCCCCTTTTGTTGAGGTAGTGTTCCCACTATACCTTCTATAATTTCAAGCGCAATATGGGGATCGATTTCAATAAAATTGCCTTTGGCAACACAATCCAAGAGTTGTCTATGAGACATATCCAATCCATCATAAAAATTGCGAAGCAAAATTCTCACGTTAATTTCAGAGGTACAATTACGATAAGACTCCATTATTCTCAACCAGGCATCTTTTAAGTTTTCTCCTAGTCTTTGTTTAAAGTTTAGAACTTCATTCTCGGGAGACAACGGAGAAGAAATGAGACTAGCCATGACGACAAGCGAGCAAACAAAAGGTAAATGGGCAAAAAGAGGCAAATAGAGAAAGAGAGGGAGGATATAGAGAGAGGGCGAATAAAACGGTAAGGGTGAAGTGGGGGAGAGGAAAACGAGAGGCAAATGACAAATAATATAATGCGGGAGATAGGGATTGTGATGGGTACTTGGTATGTTGACTTTTGCGTAGACCTCCCCGGCAACGGTGCTAGAAATTCTTCTTGCTACCTCTTGAGAACTGCGTTGGATTTCCCCGAAGAGGAGAGGATGATGCAGCAAAGTAGCGTAAGTATTTCCCTCAGTTTTTGAGAACCAGAGTATCAATCCAGTAGGAGGCTACACGCGAGTCCCTCGTACCTACACAAAAAAATAGCTCAACGCAACCAACGTGCTTAGGGGTTGTCAATCCCTTCACGGTCACTCACTTATGAAAATGATATCTGATAGAGATGATAAATAATATTTTTGGTATTTTTGGTATAGAGATGCAAAGTGAAAAGTAAAAGGCAAAGTAAAAAAGCAAAGCAATAATAAAGTGATGAAGATTGATATGATGAGAAAGAGATCCGGGGGCCATAGGTTTCACTAGTGGCTTCTCTCGAGAGCATAAGTATTCTACGGTGGGTGAACAAATTACTGTTGAGCAATTGCCAGAATTGAGCATAGTTATGAGAATATCTAGATATGATCATGTATATAGGCATCACGTCCGAGACAAGTAGACCGACTCCTGCCTGCATCTACTACCATTACTCCACTCATCAACCGCTATCCAGCAAGCATCTAGGGTATTAAGTTAAAAACAAAGTAACAGCTTAAGCAAGATGACATGATGTAGAGGGATAGTTCCATGCAATATGATAAAAAAACCCATCTAGTTATCCTCGATGGCAACAATACAATACGTGCCTTGTTGCCCCTTCTGTCACTGGGAAAGGACATCGCAACATCGAACCCAAAGCTAAGCACTTCTCCCATGGCAAGAAAAACCAATCTAGTAGGCCAAACCAAACTGATAATTTGAAGAGACTTGCAAAGATAACCAATCATACATAAAAGAATTCAGAGAAGATTCAAATATTATTCATAGATAGACTGGACCATAAACCCACAATTCATCGGTCTCAACAAACACACCGCAAAAAGAAGATTACATCGAATAGATCTCCACGAGAGAGGGGGAGAACATTGTATTGAGATCCAAAAAGATAGAAGAAGCCATATAGCTACTAACTATGTACCCGTAGGTCTAAAGTAAACTACTCACACTTCATCGAAGGGACTTGGAAGATTATGTAGAAGCCCTTCGTGATCGATGCCCCCTCCGGCGGAGCTCCAGAACAGGCCCCAATATGGGATCTTGTGGATACAAAAAGTTGCGGTGGTGGAATTAGATTTTTGGCTCCATATCTGATCGTTTGGGGGTACGTGGGTATATATAGGAGGAAGAAGTACGTCGGTGGAGCAACAGGGGGCCCACGAGGGTGGAGGGCGCGCCCCCCTACCTCGTGGCCTCCTGTTATTTGGCTTGACGTAGGGTCCAAGTCTCGTGAGTTGTATTCGGTGAGAAAATCACGTTTCTGAAGGTTTCATTCCGTTTGGACTCCGTTTGATATTCCTTTTATTCGAAACCCTAAAACAGGAAAAAAAACAACAATTCTGGGCTGAGCCTCCGGTTAATAGGTTAGTCCCCAAAAATAATATAAAAGTAGATAATAAAGCCCAATAATGTTCAAAACAGTAGATAATATAGCACGGAGCAATCAAAAATTATAGATACGTTGGAGACATATCAACCACGTGATCGATAAAGACGAAGAATACCATGTGGACCGTGTGTTCATATATAATTAGGGGATTATATTGTAAGAGATCTTATATTGTATATGTGTAGCCAGTAGCGTCGGATAGATATACGAAAACTTGTTGTTCGACCAATCTCTCGGAGAAGGAGAGGTCAATATCACTTCTCTCTGTATGCATATGTTCATGACGATCTTCTGTTTCCTTCATTTTTGCTTACTAGCTAGCGTGTCGAGTGCTCTCTATACATATAGTATGTAGCGTCGACCAAGCACGTAGAGGTCAATATTACTTCTCTTTATTAATTAATTAGCTACCTAACACAATATATGAAACACCTTAATTAACCATACAAAACCCCCAAATCCTCTCCTTCAGAAAAAAAACAAAAACCCTAGCCCCTGAACAGCTGACGCGGATGCCTATTGGCTCCGGTTGGTGCCACCAACCGGGACCAAAGGGCCTCCTGCCTGGGCTCGCCGCACGGGCCACGTGGAGGCCCATCTGTCCCGGTTCATGTAATAACCGGGACTAAAGGCCTAGGGCTTTAGTAACGACTCTTTAGTCCCGATTCAGGAACTGGGATAAATGGCCCTTACGAACCGAGACAAATGACCCTTTTTCTACTAGTGAAAGTAGATAATTCCCATATTCCCTTTCATGGTACCCACTACATTTACTTCTGAAATCTGCAAATAAATACGTTGGATACTGAATCAGGTTTATCAAATTATATAATGGATTGAGATTCAAATGTGGAGGTTTATGTTTCTGAGCATTCGCACATGCTTCTCACTAAGTATGTGTGAAGTGGTTGTATATTCTTCTGTACTTTAGGTTGTATTGACTATTTAGTACTTAATTTACAGAAGAAAAGTGTGATGTAGACCTCTATACTCCTGGGGCCATCTATATTAGTGTGATAGTGTCCTCCCGTCACATGGGCATGGAGTGCCTCCTCCTACTTGCCCTTCTTATTTGTAGAAGTCCTTATCCCCCGTCTTCTCAATAATCTCTAGCCACATAGTAGTTTTATCGTCTAATACAAATGCTTCAGTAGCTAGGTCCAGAACCTAGATTTATGCCTTGATTGTTAACCAGGATGGTGGGTTCATGTTAAGTTTTGCTAGTTGTCTGTTACTTCGGCTTGGGAGGCACCGGGACAAATCACATCCGCCGAAGGCCTGTACATGATACGAACCTTGTCGTCGCAGCTACTGTTACGGAGGGAAAGACGACATGGTCCAAATCACGTTCTAGATTTATGCTCATAGGTGGAACTAGAAGGTACTGCGTGCCTTGCCGCGTCGTTTTTCATTATTATTGTAGAACCAATTTGGTATTTTTCTTTTGTTGTCGGTCGTTAGAAGACAGAACATGTATGTGTTTCATCGTGTACTACTTCCGTCCCGATTTATTAGTCCTCTTAATATTTTGTATCAAATTCAGACCATGGATTTAATTAACAAAATGTTAATGCATGTCACATGAAAGATATAATTTGAAACTATGTTCAAATACGAACCTAACGATATAATCTTTTATGACATGTATTAACATTTTATCAGTTAAATCTATTGTCAAATTTTGGTACAAAATACGAAGAAGATCAAAAAACAAGGACGAAGGTAGTATCGAAGTCATGATATTTAGCAAGTAAGAGCAAAGGTAATCGATCGAACAACAGATAGAAAATGTGACATATTGACGAAATAGAAGTATGCGGTCCATCAAGAAAATAATATAATATTCTACCTATTCACTATAAGCTTATATGTTTTATTTGGATCGTATAGAGTAAATAGTAGGAGTTGAATAGGCGATTTTCTATTGATAGACATCTTATTCTCATATAAAGGTTGTACTGCATCAGATATATGAATAAAGCATTTCGGTGCTCGAGCTGACACTGAGCTCAAAATACTGGGCTTCCATTCTATCATTTGGATATGCTTTTTAGGGGTTGTCATTGGGGTATGTTTTTTTTAGGTTCTATCACTGGGAAAACTTTATTTTCATCCAAATACGAATTGGAATACATGAAATGTTGCAGTACAGCCGTATGGGCATAGCACATGATATTGGCTATGTACGTGCACATGAGGCTGACAAGATGTGCAGAATAAAAAATGACAGCAGTCTCCCCATGGATGTACAAGGAGGACATATGTAAATAAAGCTTGGGGCCTAGGCGGTAAGTACATTCTTTTCATTGGATGACATGCTGGTCCCACATCCACAATTCAACCAGGGAGCTCCATTCCAGAGAGATGCTGGTCTCATGTCGACACGTCTTCACCTTTGGATCTGCCGTAGCTTCCGTCAGGCAAGCATGTGAAGGCTGTGTTTTTTCAGCGCAGTCAGGGGTGTTGACTTTACTGCTCCATCCACGATCCAGTAGCATCAGACGTCTCTCCTCCCCTGCAGTATTCTAGTTGCATCAAGAACTCTGCATTCTCTGCTTGCTTCCAGTGGACGTGCTACCAGAACTAGAACTTCGTAGAAAGAGAGAATCAGGCTTGTACAACAAATACTTTAGAGAAGAGGAGGATGAAGCGTTTACCATTTTTGGCACTAAACGAAGCTGGTATGGTGTGAACAAACGTGCACGCTCCTCACAGCATGGAAGGCTCAAAGATGAGTAAACAACATGGATGACAGATGAGACAAGTAGTACTTCACAAGGCTGAATGTGTTGTAAATGTTGACACTTCAGAACTCTGACGATGAAGTCTCCAGCATTAATGTACAGCTCCGTGCAATGAAGAAACAAGTGGAATTTTCTGAACGAAGAAACTCATGAAATCAACTAGTGCTGGAGCTCTAGGCATCGGCTATTTGCTCTATGCATCGTTATTTCTGAATTAATGGTTCTGAAAATATGTGTTTAGCCATTATGTCTTGAGTTCAATTTTGGTTTGTCGACATAGTTAGTTAGTATAAAGTTTGAGTGCTAGAACTGTGTTTGAACACAAATGTAAGAGAACAAGTACTGTCGGTAGGCCTGTGTAGCCCTTGCTGAATCTATTTTCCTCGAAATTGTTTTCGACTTATCACAGCGGAATCTTTAGCTATCTATAGTGAATTCTCATCTTAACTCTTCTCCGGTGCATTCTACAAAATTAACCTCCCAGAGCTTGCATAAAAGGTTGAATCTCCTTGGATGTGCATAACAGAGATGCCATTTTCCATATCAATGTGTCCAATCCATTCGCCGTTATCCAATGCTTTGCAAACATTATAATTCTTGCGCTTAGAAAGTTGGCAAAACCGTACAACCATAGTGGTTGCATAGAGTAGGTCCATATCTCGATCATCACGTGGATTGTCAAAACCCTCTCAAGCCGAAAGCGAGTCTTTCCAAGCAAACCATGGCCATCGCAAATGTGAGGGACAGAACCGAACAAGAACCTGTCAAGAAGGAGAATTCCAAGACCACGGAAAGTGATGGGCCAGCAAACTAACTAATAATTAACTTTGCATTCTACTGCTGCGAACATTTTCGTCCCAGACCCGACAAAAACTCTTTGAAGTTTACCGATTTTGTCCTGAACTCCTTGAGGGATGGCAAGCGGGGTGATGTAGTAAATGTCTTGCGATGCTAGCATTATCCACTTAGGGCCTCTTTGATTCGTAGGTTTTGAAATTGTAGGAATAGGAAAAGTATAGGTTTAGAGTTGCATGCTCATGAAATGCTATGACCTTCAAGCAGCAAAACCACCACAGTATACTCACCCTTAGGAGAATCATTGATGATCTCCTGCTCCGGACACACAGGATCAAGAAAACAGAGCAAAAGCAGGCCGCCTCCTTATGGCGTTCCTACCTCTTATCACGATTACACGTGTCTATGTAATTTCACCTTGTAATCAGTCGAACGATGGGTTACAAACATTGAGAAATATATTCAGGTGGGGAGCTCCCCCCCACCCCCCCCCCCCCCCCCCCCGGTTGATTTTTCAAAAAAAAAAGAGTTGCATGCTCATTTAAATCATGTAGGATTAGCAATGAGTGTTTGATGTCACAGAAAAAACAAAAAAATTGTAAAAAGAGATTGGAGTGAATATTAGATTTTCAGTGAAATATAGTACAAAAGATTTCATAACAAAAATTCCTATGAGATCCAATCCTATAAATCAGTGGACCAACATAAGAAAAAATCCTAGGGTTACAATCCTCCGGAAATCCTATAAACTTTCTTTCAATTCAAAAGAGCCCTTAAGGCCAGTTGTTTCCTTTTCTTCTGTTTTTCTTTCCTTTTCTCCTGTTTTTAGTTGTTTCCTCTTGTAATCCTCTATGATTTGTCCTCCTGACCGGTTAATAGCTTTGTTAATTTAAAGCCGGGCTTTTGAGCCTTTTCTTTAAAAAAGAGCCCTTAAGGTGCCTGGCCGTCGGCAGCATCATGTCGTCTCTGATTGCATGTGGGTTATTTAAATTCTGGAGCAGCCGTACATGGCACGTATATCTCATCTTGCAAGGGATCGAAGGAACGGCAAACCAATTCATGGGCGCCTCCTTTTGTCCTGAGAACCGGAGCTTCAAAGGAGATGCTGACAGTTTGGCACATGCGGCCACTTTGCTTCCCGCGGGGTGTCGGGTGTGGTTTCAATAGTCGCTAGCTAGTCTATGTATCACTATAAACTTGTAAGGGCATTTCTAACCGCTCCTCTATAAATGGTTAATGGAGTAAAATTTTGATTTTACTACACTAACCGGCACCTAGCCTGTCTCCTATCCGCGGTTAGTGGAGTATACTGTTATTTCAGCCTAAATTTTTCCTCTATTTTTACTCCACTGATAAGCGGCCGAGTAAAATGCCGCGGCTCTCTCTCGCGTCTGTGCCGCAGCTGCATGTTCGCCGGCGCACCTCCCGTCAGTCCCTAGCCGGCCCTGTCGCTACCTCATTTCATCCTTGCCCTCCGCCATTGTTTTGCCCATCGGTCAGCCCGTTCGGCTCCCGTCGCCTCGCCGGAATCATGGTGAAACGCCGCCGCCATCGCCATTGTTGATTCGTCTGCTTTCTTTCGAGTTTCTTCTTTTTCTAGCGGCCGCCCCATCTCACCTTGGTTGCGCACCACTGCAGGTCACCCGCCGCTTGCCGATTCGGTCTAAACCACGCCCGCCAGCTTTTGCACCACTACCGCACCCCAAGTGTTTGAAGAATTGCCTAGGTGAGTTTTTTTTTTGTTTGTTTCTCTTTGAACCAAGCCGTTTGGATTGAACCAAATCGTTTGGATTTTAATGAAGTGGTTGAGGGAGATGGCGTTGGAGGACTCATCGTCATCCGAAGAGGAGGAACAAGACATTGATGACTTTGACACCGTTTTAGGTATGATTCTCAATGATGATGTTTGGCGGCCGAGGAGAGGATCACAATTTGGTCGCATACGCATCACCCGTGATTAAGTGGAGGGCCATGCCAAGATCATGAGAGACTACTTTGACCTAAACCCAACCTATCCGGAGAAGTACTTTGGCCAACGCTTTTGAATGCACACAAGTCTTTTTCTAACCATTGCAAAAGCCGTTGGGAGATATGATGACTGGTTCAAGCTCCGAAGAAATGCATCTGGAGAAATCAGTGCAAGCCCTATGAGGAAATGCATTGCGGCTATTCGATTCTTGGCATATGGGTGTTCTACTTATGCAATTGATGGCTATGTACGCATTGGCGAAGGCGCAATCTTGGACTCTGTTCGAAGGTTCACCAAAGCAGTGATCGCTGCCTTTCACTATTAAAAAAATAATTGTAGCCAATATGGACACTAATGGCGCACTATACATGTGGTGCGCCATTACTAAATAGTAATGACGCACCATGTGTAAGTGCACCATTAGTAACCAAAGCAGTAATGGCGCACCAGGTGAAAAGTGCGTCATTACTAAGTTTGACCAAGTTTGACCCAGTCATACACATAGTAATGGCACATTTTGTATAGGTGTGCCATTACTAAGTTGACATAGTAATAGCGCACATTTACAAAGTGCGCCATAACTATGTGTATGACTGGATCAAACCTTGGTCAAACTTAGTAATGGCGCACTTTGCATAGGTACGCCATTACTATGTCAAACTTAGTAATGGCACACCTATACAAAGTGCGCCATTACTAACTTTGACCAAGGTTTGACCAAGTCATACACATAGTAATGGCGCACTTTGTGAAGGTACGCCATTACTAACTTTCTAGGTGGCCAAAAATTTCACCTAATGCAGCCCCCCTGACCGCTTTTCTAGTTTTTTAAAAAATAAAAGAAAATGATGAAAATGTCAAAAAAACAAAAGAAAATAAGTTTCCCATGTGATATGTGGTCTAGTTGTTGGAAAAATATACAAATATGAATTTCGACTTTATTTGCAAAATCTCTCTGGAATTTAGTAAAATGGGCATAACTTTTACATATGAACTAGGATTAAAAAGTTTTATGTATGAAAAATCATCTACTTGAAAAGTTACATCTGAATTCAATCGGGGAACTACGTTGAGGATTTTTAGAATCCCCAAAAACCTAACAGAATAAAAGATACGGGGCTTTTAAGATCTAGAGGGGGGGGGGGAATGGAAAAAAATTCAAACTTAGTAATGGCGCACCATTTGCTAGGTGCGCCACTAGTAACAGAAAAACAATTTGATTTTGATATTTTTTTGGAAAAAATGTTCAAAATATGATACGTAATATGACCTGGAAGTTTGAAATATTTTTTCAAAATTTCATCACACTCCTGAACATGAACAAAGTCCTAGACATCAACAAGGTTTAATAGCATTGATATGATAGATATATCAACAAGTGCCTATTAAGTGAGCTGGTGCTGGGGTTGGATAGAACTGACAAGTTAAGTGTGCTTGGGCTGGAGTAGTGTGAGGATGGGTGACCTTCCGGAAAGTTTGACCACGGAGTGCGATTTGACTTGAGATTAAGCAAATTGACCCGAGATTAAGAAAAAAACAAAAAAATATTGAAAAAAAATTCTGAATTTTTTTTGAAAAAAATTGTTAGTAATGGCGCACTTCTATGTGGTGCGCCACTAATAAGTCATATAGTAATGGCGCACTTCTAGGCATAGTAATGGCGCACTATAGGTACGCCATTAGTATCTGCGATAGTAATGGCGCACCAAATGTGCGCCATTACTAACAATTACTAATGGCGTGCTAGTAATGACGCACCTATAGTATGCCATTAATAGCCTATTTTCTAGTAGTGTTTTGTCCTGAGTACTTCCTCCTTTCCGGTTTATAGGGCTTATCTTAAAATTTTAGTTTTTTCATTTTATAAGGCTTAATTTGGTTGTTCCCCATCACATATTCAGACTTTAAGGTGCATTAAATCATTGCATGTAACTGTTAAGAGAAAACTGACCAATGCATGCACTATATGCATGCATGCATTGCAATTAATGCATTCGTAAACATAATTTTTTGAGGAAAATAAGAGCATTAATTGGGTGCTTTTGCAAACTACAAAAAATATTCCACTACTCATCATCTATCTTGGTTGGTGAGATTTTTGAATTGATCCTTATAAACCGGAAAAGAGGGAGTACTTGAGAGCACCAACCGAGGAAGACACCCAGAGGCTGATGATGGCGCACTTCTATGTGGTGCGCCATTACTAAGTCAGATAGTAATGACGCACTTCTAGGCATAGTAATGGCGCACCAAATGTTCGCCATTACTAACAGTTACTAATGGCATGCTAGTAATGGCGCACTTATAGTGCGCCATTAATAGCCTATTTTCTAGTAGTGTTTTGTCCTGAGTACTTGAGAGCACCAACCGAGAAAGACACCCAGAGGCTGATGACTGAGAGTGAAGCAAGAGGATTGCCAAGGATGCTTTGATCACTTGACTGTATGCACTAGAGATGGAAGAATTGTCCTGCAGGTTGGAAGGGTCAGTACAGAGGCCACGTCAACAATCCAACGACCACTCTTGAGGCAGTTGCATCAAAGGATCTTTGGATATGACATTCATTCTTTGGTCTGCCTAGCTCTCACAATGATTTGAATTTGCTATCGACAACACCTCTGTTTTCCAGGATTATAAAAGGTGAAGCTGCCGCTTGCGAGTACTCGGTCAACGGGCAGAACTACTCGATGGGTTACTACCTTGCGAATGGTATCTATCCATCATGGGCCACCTTGGTCCAAACAATTCGGCGTCCAAAATGTAACAAAAACACTGGCTTTGCCCAATGTCAAAAAACTTCAAGGAATTAGATGTGGAAAGATACTTCAGTGTGCTTGAGAAGTGTTTTGCAATTGTTCGTGGCCCTGCCTAGTACTGGAATTCCAAGGTTGTATGACGAATCATGACTTGTTGTATCATATTGCAATGATCATTGAAGACAAGAGAGATATGCCTGAGAACTTTCGGTACATCACCAACGGGACTCCGGTTAAGCCAGAGTATGATAAAAACATGATCTTGACATTTCTTGAGGGGCATCGCAAGATCGAGAACCGTCAAGTTCATACTCAACTCCAACGCCCCATATGGCTCCTGCCTGTTGCCATTGACCTTGTTACAAAACATGATCATCTCATACAACAATTTATATAATCACGTCTTGACCATATCACATCACAACATGCCCTGCAAAAACATGTTAGACGTCCTCTACTTTGTTGTTGCAAGTTTTACGTGGCTGCTACGGGCTTAGCAAGAACCGTTCTTACCTACGCATCAAAAACCACAACAAATTTTCGTCAAGTGTGTTGTTTTAACCTTCAAGAAGGACCAGGCGTAGTCACACTCCTTCAACTAAAGCTGGAGAAATAGACACCCACTAGCCACCTGTGTGCGAAGCATGTCGGTAGAACCAGTCTCATGAACGCGGTGATGTAATGTCGGTCTGGGCCGCTTCATCCAACAATACCATTAAATCAAAGTACGGCATGCTGGTAAGCAGTATGACTATTATCGCCCCCAACTCTTTGTGTTCTACCAGTGCATATAACATCTACGCATAGACCTAGCTCGGATGCCACTGTTGGGGAACATAGTATTTCAAAAAAATTCCTACGATCACGCAAGATCTAGCTAGGAGATGCATAGCAACGAGAGGGGAGAGTGTGTCTATGTACCCTCGTAGAACGAAAAGGGGAAGCGTTTAGTAACACAGTTGATGTAGTCGAACGTCTTTGCGATCCAACCGATCAAGTACAGAACGCACGGCACCTCCGTGATTTGCACACGTTCAGCTCAGTGACGTCCCTCGTACTCTTGACCCAGCTAAGGCCGAGGGTGAGTTCCGTCAGCATAACGGTGTGTTGACGGTGATGATGAAGTTACCAACGCAGGGCTTAGCCTAAGCACTACGGCAATATGACCGAGGTGGAAAACTGTGGAGGGGGCACCACACACGGCTAAAGATCAACTTTTCTGTCTATGGGGTGCCCTCAAGGGGAGCGCCCAAGGGGGGGAAGGGTGAAGATCCAGGATCTTTCCAACATACTGTGCTTGCCAAAGGATATAATGTAAAAAGGAAGGGTGAAGATCACCATGAGTCTTATGCAAGGTAGGAGATAAAAGTATAAGATAGGCCCTTCGCAGAGGGAAGTAGAGGTTGTCATGCGCTTTTATGGTTTGATGCACAAAATCTTAGTGTAAGAGAACGTCACTTTATATTGCCACTTGTGATATGGACCTCTATTAAGCAGTTTGTCGCTTTTATTTCTTCCATATCACACGATCGTATAAAGCTTATTTTGTCCCACACTAATAAGTCATATATATTTAGAGATCATTTTTTATTGCTTTGCACCGATGACAACTTACTTGGAGGATCTTACTCGATCCATAGGTAGGAATGGTGGACTCTCATGGCAAAACTGGTTTAAGGGTATTTGGAAGCACAAGTAGTATCTCTACTTTGGTGCGATGAATTTGGCTAGCATGAGGGAGAAAGGCAAGCTCAACAATGTTGGATTATCCATAACAATATAATTTATCTCAGATGTAAGAAAACATAACCCATTACGTTGTCTTCCTTGTCCAACATCAACTCTTTAGAATGTCATATTTTAATGAGTGCTCACAATCATAAAAGATGTCCAAGATAGTATATCTATATGTGAAGACCTCTCTTTCTTTATTACTTCCTATTAATTGCAACGATGACCAAAACTATGTTTGTCAACTCTCAAGAACTTTTATTCATCATACTTTTTCTATGTGAGCTCATTACTCTCCATAAGACTCACATGATCTCTTTGTTTCTTTTTATTTCTTTCTCTTTTCTTTTATTCCCGTAGGATCATGGCAAAATAATCAAGCCCTTGACTCAACACTAATCTCTATAATATAGCTCACGAACTCGATTACATAGAGGAATTACAAAGCAAAACTCACGACTAGATCATACTAAGAACTTTTATTCTAGTAGATCAAGATATTACCAAAAGGATCGAACTAAGGAAAATGCTAAAGGTAAAGGTGATGGTGATACGATACCGGGGCACTCCCCCAAGCTTGGAAGTTGCCAAGGGGAGTGCCTATACCCATGTGATTATGTCTCATTCGTTGGTGGAGAAGGTGATGGTTTTGTTGATGGCATAGGCTGCTTCCTTAATTTGCGCTTGAGGACAGAATTTTGGTCCCTTAGGTCCTCGATCTCCTGTTCCAAGCTCAGTATCTTTTTGCATAGTTCTTGATTGTTTTCCTGCAAGAGGCGAAAAGGGATAAACTCGATCTTAGGTTTATTTACCCTATCCGGGAGGCTTGACTTTTGGAACTCCACATGCATGTCCCCAGGTTGAGGTAGTGGGACTTCATCTTCATCCGAGCTCGTCTCCTCCTTTCCCTTGGGTTCATAGTACTCTTCGGCTTCCGTAGTCCAACCACAATGCTCCACATCCCCATAGACCTTAGGATCTGCAAGGTAATCAGCCACATAGCTTTCTCCTTCCGAATCCTGGGACGGCATGTTGCTCTGTCTGCAGCAGGACAACTCAAAACAAAGACAAAGGATTTTTGCGTGATACGGGAGTCAAAACCTATGGGAGATTATATAATGAATTTTTACCGACCAAAATACGTGTCGTGTACAAAAACGGAGTCCGGAGAGCACACGAGGTGCCCACGAGGTAGGGGGCGCGCCCAGGGGGTAGGGCGCGCCCTCCACCCTCGTGTCCTTCCCGGACTTCTTCTTATTTTTCTATTTTTCTAAATATTCCAAAATGGAGAAATATTGCCTTCAAAACTGTTTCGGAGTCGTTTTAATTACCGTACCACATACCTATTCCTTTTTGGAGTCTGGAACGTTCCGGAAAGTGTCCCTTATGTATTCTTCCGGGGTTACGGTTTTAATAAAATTGGTTTCAACATTTATGGAATTACCTGAGATATAATGTTTGATTCTTTGACCGTTCACCACCTTCGGATTTGTGCGTTCGAAGTTGTTGATTTTTATGGCATCGGAACGATAGACCTCCTCGATAACGTAAGGACCTTCCCATTTAGAGAGAAATTTTCCTGCAAAAAATCTTAAACGAGAGTTGTATAGCAATACATAGTCACCTACATTAAACTCACGCTTTTGTATCCTTTTATCATGCCATCTTTTAACTTTTTCTTTAAACAACTTGGCATTTTCATAGGCTTGGGTTCCCCATTCATTGAGTGAGCTAATATCAAATAACCTCTTCTCACCGACAAGTTTAAAATCATAATAGAGCTCTTTAATAGCCCAATATGCCTTGTGTTCTAGTTCGAGAGGTAAGTGACATGCTTTTCCATAAACCATTTTATACGGAGACATACTCATAGGATTTTTATATGCAGTTCTATAGGCCCATAATGCACCATCAAGTTTCTTGGACCAATTTTTTCTAGATCTATTAACAGTCTTTTGCAAAATTAATTTGAGCTCTCTATTACTCAATTCTACTTGACCACTAGACCGTGGGTGATAAGGAGATGCAATTCTATGATTAACATCATATTTAGCAAGCATTTTACGGAAAGCACCATGAATAAAATGTGAACCACCATCAGTCATTAAATATCTAGGGACTCCAAATCTTGGAAAAATAACTTCTTTAAGCATTTTAATAGAAGTGTTATGATCAGCACTACTAGTTGGAATAGCTTCTACCCACTTAGTAACGTAATCAACAGCAACTAAAATATGTGTATATCCATTAGAGGAAGGAAAGGGTCCCATATAGTCAAAGCCACAAACATCAAATGGTCCAATAACGAGTGAATAGTTCATAGGCATTTCTTGACGTCTATTAATATAACAATTCTTTGACATTCATCAGAAGATAAGACAAACTTACGGGCATCCTTGAAGAGAGTAGGCCAATAAAAACTAGATTGCAATACCTTATGTGCAGTTCTATCTCCAGCATGGTGTCCTCCATAAGCTTCAGAGTGACACTTGCGTAGGATCTGTTCCTGTTCATGCTCAGGTACACAACGTCTAATAACACCATCTACTCCTTCTTTATAAAGAAGTGGGTCATCCCAAAAGTAATGCCTCAAATCATAGAAGAACTTTTTCTTTGGCTGGTATGTGAAACTAGGTGGTATAAACATAGCAACAATGTAATTAGCATAATCAGCATACCATGGAGCAGTATTAGAAGCATTTATGACATTTAATTGCTGATTAGGAAAGCTATCATCAATAGGAAGTGGGTCATCAAGCACATTTTCTAACCTATACAAGTTGTCTGCAACGGGGTTCTCAGCTCCCTTTCTATCAACAATATGTAAGTCAAATTCTTGTAGCAAGAGAACCCATCTTATAAGTCTAGTTTCAGCATCTTTCTTTTCCATGAGATATTTAATAGAAGCATGATCAGTGTAAATAGTTACTTTAGAATCAACAATATAAGGTCTGAACTTATCACAAGCAAATACAACTGCTAAGAATTCTTTTTCAGTAGTAGCATAGTTTCTTTGAGCATTGTCTAGGGTTTTACTAGCATATTGAATAACATTTAATTTCTAATCAACTCTTTGCCCTAGAACAGCACCTACAACATAATCACTAGCATCACACATAATTTCAAAGGGTAAATTCCAATCAAGTGGCTGAACGATAGGTGCAGAGATAAATGCTTTCTTAAGTATTTCAAATCCTTCTACACAATTGTCGGTGTCAAAACTGGCGAATCTCGGGTAGGGGGTCCCGAACTGTGCGTCTAAGACGGATGGTAACAGGAGGCGGGGGACAAGATATAGTCCGGCGCGCAGTATTGTCTTCGGCATTGCAAGGCGGGTTCCTCCTCCGAATACTCCATAGAAAATTTTGAACTCAAGGATAGTGTCCGGCTCTGCAAAACAACTTCCACACCCTGTTGGGGAACGTAGCATAAATTCAAAATTTTCCTCCGTGTCACCAAGATATATCTATGGAGTCATCTAGCAACAAGGGAGGAGTGGATCTACATACCCTTGTAGATCGCACGCGGAAGCGTTCAAGAGAACGGGGTTGATGGAGTCGTACTCGTCGTGATCCAAATCACCGATGATCCTAGCACCGAACGGACGGCACCTCCGGGTTCAACACACGTATGGAGCAGCGACGTCTCCTCCTTCTTGATCCAGCAAGGGGAAAGGAGAGGTTGATGGAGATCCAGCAGCACGACGGCGTGGTGGTGGAAGTAGCGGGATTCCAACAGGGCTTCGCCAAGCACTGCGGGAGGAGGGAGGTGTGTCATGGGAGGGAGAGGGAGGCGCCAGGGCTTAGGTTTTGTTGCCCTCCCTTCCCCCCACTATATATAGGGCCAAGTGAGAGGGGGGAGGCACAGCCTTGGCCCTTCCTCCAAGGAAGGGTGCGGCCAGGGAGGAGTCCCTCCTCCCCAAGGCACCTCGGAGGTGCCTTCCCCCTTTAAGACTCTTCCTCTCCCTTGAGTCTTGGCGCATGGGCCTCTTGGGGCTGGTGCCCTTGGCCCATATAGGCCAAGGCGCACCCCCTACAGCCCATGTGGCCCCCCGGGGCAGGTGGCCCCACCCGGTGGACCCCCGGGACCCTTCCGGTGGTCCCGGTACAATACTGATGACCCCGAAACTTGTCCCGATGGCCGAAATAGCACTTCCTATATATAATTCTTTACCTCCGGACCATTCCGGAACTGCTCGTGACGTCCGGGATCTCATCCGGGACTCCGAACAACTTTCGGGTTACCGCATACTAATATCTCTATAACCCTAGCGTCACCGAACCTTAAGTGTGTAGACCCTACGGGTTCGGGAGACATGTAGACATGACCGAGATGACTCTCCGGTCAATAACCAACAGCGGGATCTGGATACCCATGTTGGCTCCCACATGTTCCACGATGATCTCATCGGATGAACCAAGATGTCAAGTACTTAATCAATCCCTACAATTCCCTTTGTCTAGCGGTATGATACTTGCCCGAGATTCGATCGTCGGTATCCCGATACCTTGTTCAATCTCGTTACCGGCAAGTCTGTTTACTCGTTCCGTAACACATCATCCCGTGATCAACTCCTTGATCACATGGTGCACATTATGATGATGTCCTACCGAGTGGGCCCAGAGATACCTCTCCGTTACACGGAGTGACAAATCCCAGTCTTGATTCGTGCCAACCCAACAGACACTTTCGGAGATACCCGTAGTATACCTTTATAGCCACCCAGTTACGTTGTGACGTTTGGCACACCCAAAGCACTCCTACGGTATCCGGGAGTTGCACAATCTCATGGTCTAAGGAAATGATACTTGACATTAGAAAAGCTTTAGCATACGAACTACACGATCTAGTGCTATGCTTAGGATTGGGTCTTGTCCATCACATCATTCTCCTAATGATGTGATCCCGTTATCAATGACATCCAATGTCCATGGTTAGGAAACCGTAACCATCTATTGATCAACGAGCTAGTCAACTAGAGGCTTACTAGGGACATGGTGTTGTCTATGTATCCACACATGTACCTAAGTTTCCTATCAATACAATTCTAGCATGGATAATAAACGATTATCATGAACAAGGAAATATAATAATAATCAATTTATTATTGCCTCTAGGGCATATTTCCAACAGTCTCCCACTTGCACTAGAGTCAATAATCTAGTTCACATCGATATGTGATTAACACTCAAGGTCACATCCCCATGTGACTAACACCCAAAGAGTTTACTAGAGTCAATAATCTAGTTCACATTACCATGTGATTAACACTCGATGAGTTATGGGTTTGATCATGTTATGCTTGTGAGAGATGTTATAGTCAACGGGTCTGAATCTTTCAGATCCGTATGTACTTCACAAATTTCTTATGTCATCTTGTAGATGCAGCTACTACGCTATATTTGGAGCCATTTCAAATAACTGTTCTACTTGGAGCTATTCTAAATTGTTGCTCCATTATACATATCCGGTATCTCTAATCAGAGCTATCCGGATAGGTGTTAAGCTTGCATCGGCGTAACCCTTTATGACGAACTCTTTTACCACCTCCATAATCGAGAAAATTCCTTAGTCCACTAGTTACTAAGGATAACTTTGACCGCTGTCTGTGATCCATTCTTGGATCACTCTTGTACCCCTTGACTAACTCATGGCAAGGCACACTTCAGGTGCGGTACACAGCATAGCATACTGTAGAGAGCCTATGATAAAAGCATAGGGGACGACCTTCGTCCTTCCTCTTTCTTCTACCATGGTCGAGCTTTACGTCTTAACTTCATACCTTACAACTCAGGCAAGAACTCCTTCTTTGACTGATCCATCTTGAACACCTTCAAGATCATGTCAAGGTATGTGCTCATTTGAAAGTACCATTAAGCGTTTTGATCTATCCTTATAGATCTTGATGCTCAATGTTCAAGTAGCTTAATCTAGGCTTTCCATTGAAAAACACTTTCCAAATAACCCTATATGCTTTCCAGAAATTCTACGTCATTTCTGATCAACAGTATGTCAACAACATATATTCATCAGAAATTCTATAGTGCTCCCACTCACTTCTTTGGAAATACAAGTTTCTCATAAACTTTGTATAAACCCAAAATCTTTGATCATCATCAAAGCATACATTCCAACTCCGAGATGCTTACTCCAGTCCCTAGAAGGATTACTGGAGCTTTGCACTTTGCATACTTATTAGCATCTTTCAGGATTGACAAAACCTTCCGGTTGTATCACATACCACCTTTCCTCAAGAAAATCGTCGAGGAAACAATGTTTTGACATCCTATCTGCAAGATTTCATAAATAATGCAGTAATCGCTAATATAATTCCAACAGACTCTTAGCATCGCTACGAGTGAGAAAGTCTCATCGTAGTCAACTCCTTGAACTTGTCGAGGAACATCTTAACGACAAGTCGAGCTTTCTTAATGGTGACATTTACCATCATTGTCCGTCTTCCTTTTAAAATCCATATGTACCTAACAGCCTTACGACCATCAAGTAGTTCTTCCAAAGTCTACACTTTGTTTTCATATATGGATCCTCTCTCGGATTATATGGCCTCGAGCCATTTATCGGAATCCGGGCCCACCATCGCTTATCCATAGCTCGTAGGTTCATTGTTGTCTAGCAACATGACTTCCAAGACAGGGTTACGTACCACTTTGAAGTAGTACGCATCCTTGTCGACCTACGAGGTTTGGTAGTGACTTGATCTGAAGTTTCATGATTACTATCATAAGCTTCCACTTCAATTGGTGTAGGTGCCACAGGAACAACTTCCTGTGCCCTGCCACACACTAGTTGAAGAGACGGTTCAATAACCTCATCAAGTCTCCACCATCCTCCCACTCAATTCTTTCAAGAGAAACTTTTCCTCGAGAAAGGACCCGATTCTAGAAACAATCCCTTATTGCTTTCGGATCTGAGACAGGAGGTATACCCAACTGTTTTGGGTGTCCTATGAAGATGCATTTATCCGCTTTGGGTTTGAGCTTATCAGCCTGAAACTTTTTCACATAAGCGTCGCAACCCCAAACTTCTAAGAAATGACAGCTTAGGTTTCTCTAAACCATAGTTCATACGGTGTCATCTCATTGGAATTACGTGGTGCCCTATTTAAATGTGGTTGTCTCTAATGCCTAACCCATAAACTATCATGGTAATTCGATAAGAGACATCATCATATGCATCATATCCAATAGGGTGCAGTTATGATGTTTGGACACACCATCACACTATGGTGTTCCAGGCTGTATTAGTTGTGAAACAATTTCCACAATGTCTTAATTCTGTGCCAAACTCGTAATTCAGATATTCATCTCTATGATCATATCATAGATATTTTATCCTCTTGTCACGACGATCTTTCAACTTCACCCTGAAATTACTTGAACCTTTCAATAATTCAGACTCGTGATTCATCAAGTAAATATACTCAACATCTACTCAAATCATCTGTGAAGCAAGAACATAACGATATCCACTACATGCCTCAGCACTCATTGGACTGCACACATCAAAATGTATTACTTCCAACAAGTTGCTTTCTAGTTCCATTTCACTGAAAAACGAGGCTTTCAGTCATCTTGCCCATGTGGTATGATTTGCATGTCTCAAGTGATTCAAAATCAAGTGAGTCCAAACGGTCCATTTGCATGGAGTTTCTTCATGCATATACACCAATAGACATGGTTCGCATGCCTCAAACTTTTAAAAAATGAGTGAGTCCAAAGATCCATCAACATGGAGCTTCTTCATGCGTTTTATACCGATATGACTTAAGTGGCAGTGCCACAAGTAGGTGGTACTATCATTACTATCTTATATCTTTTGGCATGAACATGTGTATCACTATGATCGAGATTCAATGAACCATTCATTTTAGGTGCAAGACCATTGAAGGTATTATTCAAATAAACAGAGTAACCATTATTCTCCTTAAATGAATAACCGTATCACGATAGACATAATCCAATCAGGTCTATGCTCAACGCAAACACCAAATAACAATTATTTAGGTTTTAATACCAATCTCGATGGTAGAGGGAGCGTGCGATGCTTGATCATATCAACATTGGAAACACTTCCAACACATATCGTCAGCTCACCGTTAGCTAGTCTCCGTTTATTCCGTAGCTTTTATTTCGAGTTACTAACACTTAGCAACCGAACCGGTATCTAATACCCTGGTGCTACTAGGAGTACTAGTAAAGTACACATTAACATAATGTATATCCAATATACTTCTATCGACTTTGCCAGCCTTCTCATCTACCAAGTATCTAGGGTAACTCTGCTCCAGTGGCTGTTCCCCTTATTACAGAAGCACTCAGTCTCGGGTTTGGGTTCAACCTTGGGTTTCTTCACTACAGCAGCAGCTGAATTGCCATTTCATGAAGTATCCCTTTGTTCCCTTGCCCTTCTTGAAACTAGTGGTTTCACTAACCATCAACAATTGATGCCCCTTCTTGATTTCTACTTTCGCGGTGTCAAGCATCGCGAGTATTTCAAGGATCATCATATATATCCCTGATATATTATAGTTCAACACGAAGCTCTAGCAGCTTGGTGGTAATGACTTCGGAGAAACATCAATATCTCATCTGGAAGATCAACTCCCACTCGATTCAAATGATTGTTGTACTCAGAAAATCTGAGCACAAGCTCAACAATTGAGCTTTTCTCCTTAGTTTGTAGGCTAAGAAAAATCGTCGGAGGTCTTATACCTCTTGACATGGGCACGAGCCTGAAATCCCAATTTCAGCCCTCAAAACATCTCATATGTTTTGCGACGTTTCAAAACGTCTTCGGTGCCTCAACTCTAAACCGTTTAGCATTACGCACTGAACTATCATGTAGTCATCAAAACGTGTATGTCAGATGTTCGCAACATCCACAGACGACGTTCGAGGTTCAGCACACTGAGCGGTGCATTAAGGACACAAGCCTTCTATGAAGCAATGAGGACAATCCTCAGTTTACGGCCCTAGTCCGCTTAATTGCTACTATCAACTTTCAACTAATTTTTCTCTAGGAACATAACTAAACAGTAGAACTAAAGCGCGAGCTACAACATAATTTGCAAAATCCTTTTTGACTATGTTCAGGATAAACAAGTTCATCTTATGAACTCCCACTCAGATAGACATCCCTCTAGTCATCTAAGTGCTTACATGATCCGAGTCAACTAGGCCGTGTCCGATCATCACGTGAGACGGACTAGTCAACATCGGTGAACATCTTCATGTTGATCGTATCTTCTATACGACTCATGCTCGACCTTTCGGTCTTCTGTGTTCCGAGGCCATGTCTGTACATGCTAGGCTCGTCAAGTCGACCTAAGTGTTTGCATGTGTAAATCTGTCTTACACCCGTTGTATATGAACGTTGGAATCTATCACACCCGATCTTCACGTGGTACATAGAAACGAACGAACTGTCACAACGGTGCACAGTTAGGGGGAACACTTTCTTGAAATTTTAACGAGGGGTCATCTTATTTACTACTGTCGTTCTAAGCGAATAAGATGTATAAACATGATAAACATCACATGCAATCAAATAGTGACATGATATGGCCATCATCACTTTGCTCCTCTTGATCTCCATCTTCGGGGCTCCATGATCATCATCGTCACCGGCATGACACCATGATCTCCATCATCATGATCTCCATCATCGTGTCTCCATGAAGTTGTCACGTCATCTATTACTTCTACTACTACAGCTAACGGTTAGCAATAAAGTAAAGTAATTACATGACATTTATGTTGATACGCAGGTCATAAATAAATTAAGACAACTCCTATGGCTCCTGCCGGTTGTCATACTCATCGACATGCAAGTCGTGATTCCTATTACAAGAACATGATCAATCTCATACATCACATATATCATTCATCACATCCTTTTGGCCATATCACATCACATAGCATACCCTGCAAAAACAAGTTAGACGTCCTCTAGTTGTTGTTTGCATGTTTTACGTGGCTGCTATGGGTTTCTAGCAAGAACGTTTCTTACCTACGCAAAAACCACAACGTGATATGCCAATTGCTATTTACCCTTCATAAGGACCCTTTTCATCGAATCCGATCCGACTAAAGTGGGAGAGACAGACACCCGCCAGCCACCTTATGCAACTAGTGCATGTTTGTCGGTGGAACCAGTCTTACGTAAGAGTACGTGTAAGGTCGGTCCGGGCCGCTTCATCCCACGATGCCGCCGAATCAAGATAAGACTAGTAACGGCAAGCATATTGAACAAAATCAACGCCCACAACTACTTTGTGTTCTACTCGTGCATAGAAACTACGCATAGACCTAGCTCATGACGCCACTGTTGGGAACGTAGCATAAATTCAAAATTTTCCTACGTGTCACCAAGATCTATCTATGGAGTCATCTAGCAACGAGGGAGGAGTGGATCTACATACCCTTGTAGATCGCGTGCGGAAGCGTTCAAGAGAACGGGGTTGATGGAGTCGTACTTGTCGTGATCCAAATCACCGATGATCCTAGCGCCGAACGGACGACACCTCCGCGTTCAACACACGTACGGAGCAGCGACGTCTCCTCCTTCTTGATCCATCAAGGGGAAAGGAGAGGTTGATGGAGATCCAGCAGCACGACGGTGTGGTGGTGGAAGTAGCGGGATTCCAACAGGGCTTCGCCAAGCACTGCGGGAGGAGGGAGGTGTGTCATGGGAGGGAGAGGGAGGCGCCAGGGCTTAGGTTTTGTTGCCCTCTCTTCCCCCACTATATATAGGGCCAAGGGATAGGGGGGAGGCGCAGCCTTGGCCCTTCCTCCAAGGAAGGGTGCGGCCAGGGAGGAGTCCCTCCTCCCCAAGGCACCTCGGAGGTGCCTTCCCCCTTTAGGACTCTTCCTCTCCCTTGATTCTTGGCGCATGGGCCTCTTGGGGCTGGTACCCTTGGCCCATATAGGCCAAGGCGCACCCCCTACAGCCCATGTGGCCCCCCGGGGCAGGTGGCCCCACCCGGTGGACCCCCGGGACCCTTCTGGTGGTCCCGATACAATACCGATGACCCCGAAACTTGTCCCGATGGCCGTAATAGCACTTCCTATATATATAATTCTTTACCTCCGGACCATTCCGGAACTCCTCGTGACATCCGGGATCTCATCCGGGACTCCGAACAACTTTCGGGTTACCGCATACTAATATCTCTATAACCCTAGCGTCACCGAACCTTAAGTGTGTAGACCCTACGGGTTCGGGAGACATGTAGACATGACCGAGATGACTCTCCGGTCAATAACCAACAGCGGGATCTGGATACCCATGCTGGCTCCCACATGTTCCACGATGATCTCATCGGATGAACCACGATGTCAAGGACTTAATCAATCCCGTATATAATTCCCTTTGTCTAGCGGTACGATACTTGCCCGAGATTCGATCGTCGGTATCCCGATACCTTGTTCAATCTCGTTACCGGCAAGTCTCTTTACTCATTCCGTAACACATCATCCCGTGATCAACTCCTTGATCACATTGTGCACATTATGATGATGTCCTACCGAGTGGGCCCAGAGATACCTCTCCGTTACACGGAGTGACAAATCCCAGTCTCGATTCGTGCCAACCCAACAGACACTTTCGGAGATACCCGTAGTGTACCTTTATAGCCACCCAGTTACGTTGTGACGTTTGGCACACCCAAAGCACTCCTACGGTATCCGGGAGTTGCACAATCTCATGGTCTAAGGAAATGATACTTGACATTAGAAAAGCTTTAGCATACGAACTACACGATCTAGTGCTATGCTTAGGATTGGGTCTTGTCCATCACATCATTCTCCTAATGATGTGATCCCGTTATCAATGACATCCAATGTCCATGGTCAGGAAACCGTAACCATCTATTGATCAACGAGCTAGTCAACTAGAGGCTTACTAGGGACATGGTGTTGTCTATGTATCCAGACATGTACCTGAGTTTCCTATCAATACAATTCTAGCATGGATAATAAACGATTATCATGAACAAGGAAATATAATAATAATCAATTTATTATTGCCTCTAGGGCATATTTCCAACACACCCCACCGTAGAGAGAATAATATTTCCATAAATCTAATCTGCTATCACGTTTTGACAGCACGACATCACGTCATGGCTCGGTCTTTATCTGAACCATTTTTTCTCAACCAGCGCTATGCATATTGCGAGGCGGTTTTTCTGACACGTCTCGTCAAAGCAGAGATCCTGTCCCCCTTATTACGGGATTCTCATCAATACAGATGTGGGTAATCCAATCGTGCCTGTTGGTATGACTCCTAGATCTTAGGTAAGTCCCAAACGGCCACAAGGAGGACGCTTGATATTCACCTCCTTTATAAAGAGGGCGAGGCCTGTCCTTTTTCCCCCTCGTGCTCAATCGAATCCTTTCCCCGCCTCGAGTTCCAACACCCAAAGCTCAGGCCAGGCGCTTCGGACCTTCAACCATGTCCGAATCCAACCTTCAAGGTCGGTGGATGCCTTCCTCTGTCACAGAGGAGGACATCAAAAAGCTGAGAGAGGCTTGATATCTGACCGCCGAAATTTCGCATAGGCTGCCCACCCGAGGGTAGGTCATCCCTACTCCTGAACCCACCGAGAGTGTCGTGTTCATCTCTCACTTCCTCTGAGGACTAGGCCTCGCTCTGGATCCCTTTGTTAGGGGGCTTATGTTTTATTATGGGCTGGATTTCCATGATCTGGCCCCAGATTTCCTTCTTCACATCACGTCATTTATTGTTCTATGTGAGGCCTTCCTTCGCATTACCCCTCACTTCGGCCTGTGGCTCAAGACCTTCGATGTGAAGCCGAAGATGATCGAGGGGCGGCACGCAGAGTGCGGAGGTGCCTTAATAAGCAAAATCGCTGATGCTCCATGGACAGAGGGTTCCTTCTTAGAGGTGTCCAGTTTGTGGCAGCGGGAGTGGTTTTACATCACAGCTCCCCGAAGTGCCAAGTGGGTAGCAGCCCCTACCTTCCGCTCGGGCCCCCCACCGCAGCTGACGTCATGGATCTACAGGGGGCTGAGCTGGGGTCCAGCAAAGGATGTGCCAATATTGCAGAGCCGTATCCGAGAACTCTTTGACAGAGATTACAGCCTGGTTACAGTAATGCAAGTTATGCTAGTTCGTCGAGTCCAGCCTTGCAAACGTCGGCCCCTCCGCATGTGGGAATTCAACCCGGAAGGACCGCGAGCTATTCAGCACTTCTTCGGCATGACACTGGAAGAGATGTTCAAATCGTTCTTCGGACAACAAATAGAGTGTCCGGACACCAGTGAGGATGTGGGTTTGAGCTGCAACCACCCTGATACCCAAGTAAGTAATCCCATGGCCGAACACACTGTCCTTTTATTTATCATGACATCATTCTAAAAAGTCGCTCTTTGACAAGGATTGGATAACAAAGGCAAAGATGATCAGGTGTCCGGCTCCCCTTCCTGAAGGCTTGGACAATCCCGTACTGCACAAAATGCTCGAGGCGGCGTCTTATCAAGTGCCCTCAAAGGAAGATGAAGGGGGGAATAAAGAGGCCGACAGCGGGCCTCACTCGCTACTCGTCACAACAGGATGAGCGCCTCCACGAGGGAGGATAAACAGGGGAAATAATCTAACATTCCCTCTCCCCGGGGAAGGAAGAGGACTACCTCTGAAGATCCGGAAACTAAGGTTTCCAAATGGGAGAAGAAATCTTTGCCAAAGGGTCCTGCCTCGGAGGGTATTCTGGCAGCACAATGTCCGCGCGGGGATAAGCCCTCTACTGAGCTGTAAGTAATCAAAAAGTACTTAATAATGAAAATACCCAACCTTACTTCTGAAGACAATAACCGATGCTTATAAGTTGTAGTCCGGATCGCAGCCCTTCTCGACAGAGTTCGTCTTCGGGGGATCTTCTTTCGGAGATGATGGACAGCGAAACGCCTCCTCCTGACACCCCGCCTCCGGAGGCGGGCGACCCTGAAGTGTCGTCGCAGAGGTTATCTCTTGATCCGCCCAGGCCAGAGGATAACCCTTTGGCTACCCGGAATCCTCAGTATCTGGCTCCTAAGGAGAGCGATGGCAAGAGTCCGGAACGATACAGAGTGCGGTCGGACGCACTGAGGGATCTTCTGGGGAAATCGGCCGTCTCAGAAGCGCATCGTACGCTGATGGGTACGGTAATTGAAAGGATTTCATCCGCTGAAAGCGGATTGCATGAAGCCTTTATGATTCTGCTGAAAGGCTTTGAGGTGCGTGAAATAGTGTATGTTTTTGATAGTACCGCACATGTTAGGTGTGCCCTATGCAGATAGTAGCCCCTGAGACTCTGGTTGTCGTCGAGAACGGCGGCAAACCAAGGATCATATTCCCAGGTAATAACCCGACTGCCTTCATGTGCAGGTGGATGAGGCTCCGATGGCTAGCCGGACTGATGAGTTTACCGAGCTAAAGTGGCAACTTGATGCGGCCGATGCCAATATCGTTCTTGTCAACCAGCGGCTTGCAAGGCACAGGGTAAGTGATTTCTCTGGTGATCGTCACATAATAAGAGGAGCATGATGCCAGTATCTTTAATATGTTGTGACTGTAGATGGAGCTTCTACCGTGGAAACCCTTCAGGCGGAGCTTGCCCGAGCCAAGGAACAAGCAAGGAGTAGCAATGCGGCCGCTCTAAAGGCGGCCGAAGAGTTGAGGGCCGAACAGGCCGTGCATTGCGAGAGCAAGGAAAGAATAGCCAAAATGGCTATAGAGTTGAAAGATGCCGCTGACCGCTACCATCTTCTTGAAGAAGAAAGCCGAGCAAAGGCGATGGACCTGGAGAAGGCCCTGGTAGCTGCCAAGGAAGCCCGATCCAAAATTAGAGCGACGAAGGAGGAGCTGCACCAAGCTGCAGATATCGTGTCTGGGAAGCCCGTCTTGTTGCGGACGAAGTTCGGAGATCCGAAGTATGCTCCTCTTGACCGACTATGGAGTTTTGCGGACGCCTATGTGGATTTGGCTGCAAGTGATGCTGATGCGGCCGTGTACTTTGGGGATCGGAAAGATCACGTAGTGGAACAGCTGTTCTGGTCACAGTTTCATTCTCCAGGCAGTCCGCTGCTGTTGAATGAGCAAATGGCCGAGTGGGCCGAGCTCCATAGGTTTTCCGTACTTGCCATGAGGTCCGTTGTGGATCATCTGTGGCCGGGAGGGCCAAGGCCGAATAGCTACTTTAGTTTAGTGCAACAATTCCTTGGTGCTGTGACGCGCATCGATGCTATAAAGAGATCGACATGCATAGAGGGTGCGCGGATGGCCTTTGCCCGTGTCAAGACATACTGGGCAGAGATGGAGGCCACCACTGTTGCCACACAGGGTTCGGCCGTAGGCCGAGTGGCTGCCGAGCACTACTTTGAAGAAGTTCTTGAAGGTGCTCGTTCGATAGAGGCTCAGTGCTCGAAGAATATTAAGTTCTAGGGACATGTACTCCCATCGTAAAAACAAAGTTTTATTGAGTTATCAAGGATGTGTTTATACTTTTGCTTGAAAGTATTATGATGCCTCCTGTGCGGCCGTTTATGTATATATGTATATAACCTGAAAGTTTGCAGTCATCGGCTTTCGCCCCCACGCATATAATGCGGGGGTGTTCGCCGAAAACGTGTATCCACACTTGATCCAACGTCTTGGTCCTTTAAGGAGGTGGTAGCTCAGCGAACGAGGAAACCAGACTATATTGCTTTAACACTTTCACTTAGCCATAGGAGTTTGACGGTGGGGCTACTATATAGCCCCTGGTACTTCCGCGCTCATCCGAATACGGGGCGCGTACGTACATGGCCGAGAAACAGCCCTTCGTTAATGCAGAGGAATCCCGAAGATTCCGCGGAGTCATCGAGTGGTTGACCAGTCTCTCACTATATCATGACAGTTAGTTTTCGGCTTTCTTTACTGAGGTGCTCATCCGGATGAACCAGGGCACAATCGCAGTAGTTCTCCCAATGCTACCTCAGCCGATATGGCTGAACGTAAGGTACCAAAACATGGGAGCCGGGCAAACCCAACATTTGACCAAAGACATTATTCGGAGCTGATGCATATAGGGCCAAACTCGCGACGCCGAACACTCCCTAAGGTGTTCGGTCTTTATAACATATACCGGGCTGAACAATGCCCTTAATAATAAACCCCGTGTGTCCAGGTATGTGCAATATCCTGACGTGTCCACATGCCAATAACGTCAGCATCCTTCTCGGTTGTGTATTGTATCCGGAGGATGTGACCAACAAGATACAGTAAAAAAGGTTTATGCAGGGTCTTAATCTAAAAAGAAACCTTTGGGCGGGTCCCTGCTGCACGTTTGCGCCTGTGTCTCCGTTGTGCCATGTCCTGGACAGGTGTAGCATGATTGTCATCTGTAAAAGGAAAGAACTTAGGTGAAAGTTGCCGTGCCAAAAAGAAGGAATTGGTTATTATCAATGAACTATCAAAATTCAAGAGAAGTCAAGTTGAGCCGGGCTGGCCCTGATTACACGCGGGAAGCCCCTGGTATCGTCTATGAGGGTTTGATCATTAAACCAATCTCATGTATATGTAGAGGAGCACCGGACTCGTCTAACCGTGTCCGTGGTCTTGACGACCTGTCATCTTTTCTTGTTGGTGAGGCCATCTTGTTCGCGGCTGTTAAAGCCGCCGCATCCTCTTCCGTACGTGAAAAGCGTTCAGTATTTCCGCTAATTGTGATGATGCCACGTGGACCGGGCATCTTAAACTTGAGAAAAGCATAATGCAGTATTGCATGAAAACGAGCGAAAGCCGTTCTTCCAAGTAGTGCTTGATAGTCACTTCGGAATGGAGCAACGTGGAAAGTTAACCTTTCGCTTCGGAAGTTATTTGGGAGAACCGAATACAACCTGTAGCAGTAGAGAGCCCGTACCGCGGCCCTCTTGGCCTGGTATTACTCCCTTGAAGGCAGTATTACTATGGATTATTTGTGTCGGGTCTATCCCCATTTTGCGGACTGTGTCCTGATATATCAGATTGAGATCACTGCCGCCGTCCATGAGGACTCGTGTGAGATGGTACCCATTTATTATTGGGTCTAACACCAAGGCCACCAATCCTTCATGCCGGATGCTTGACGCGTGATCCCTGCAATCAAAAGTGATCGGGCAGACCAACCAGGGGTTGATCCTATGGGTGACGGGCTCTATGGTGTGTGTGTCTCAGAGTGCGTGTTTGCTTCTCTTCTTCGTCACATGGATCACGTTTATCGTTTTAACCTCTGGTGGGAATTTTTTTCTGTCCTCCAGTTCTTTGCTGGTGAGGTTCGTCCTAGTCTTCGCTTGGTGTCTCTTCCCCTTTGTGTTTGGTGTTTAGCTTACCGGCCTGCTTGAAGACCCAACATTCTCTGTGGGTGTGATTTCCAGGTTTGTCGGGGGTGCCGTGAATCTGAGAGAGCTTGTCAAGAATCTTGTTTAGGCCAGATGGTCCTTCTCTGCTACCTTTAAAAGGCTTTTTCCGCTGACCTGGTCGAGAGCCCCTGAATCTAGTGTTTACCGCCGTATTATCTGGGCTACCTTCTTTATTTCGACGCTTGTTTTTGTTGCATCGTGGTTTTCCATTGCCATCCCTGACTCCGGGTGTGCTTGGGTCGCTGGTGCTGCTACGGGCTAACCAGCTGTCTTCGCCCGCGCAAAAGCGGGTCATGAGGATTGTTAGGGCTGCCATTGTTCTTGGTTTTTCTTGGACGAGGTGTCTGGTGAGCCATTCGTCTCGGACGCTATGTTTAAAAGCTTCTAAGGCTTCATCGTCTGGACAGTCGACGATTTGGTTCTTCTTGGTGAGGAATCTGTTCCAAAGCTTTCGGGCAGACTCTCCGGACTGTTGGATTATATGACTTAAATCATCTACATCCGGAGGTCGGACGTAAGTCCCTTGCAAATTAGCCCGAAAAGCGTCCTCGAGCTTCTCCCAACTTCCAACTGAGTTTTCAGGGAGGCTTTTCAGCCAGTGCCGAGATGGTCCTTTGAGCTTGAGGGGTAAGTATTTAATGGCATGGAGATCATCTCCGCGAGCCATATGGATATGGAGGATAAAGTCCTCGATCCAGACTCTAGGGTCTGTGGTCACGTCGTACGCCTCTATGTTCACTGGTTTGAATCCTTCTGGGAATTCGTGATCCAGCACCTCATCTGTGAAACATAGGGAGTGTGCGGCGCCCCTGTATTGGGACATGCCATGGCGTTCGGACGGTTGTAGTATTCGCTTTTGATTTTGTGCCGGAGCGAGCTTCCTAGATCCATAGATGGATCTGGTCGCACCAGATTTTTGGCGCAAGTTCTCACGTAGATCATGTGTTGACTTATGTGCGACTTTGTTGGCCGCTCTATCACGGTCACAAGGTGGTGGATCCGGCCGATTGGCCGTGTCATTTTTCGGCTGCGTGGGCTCTAAGGCCTCATCGTCGAATTTTGGTAATAGCTTGCGCTTTGGATAGCTATTTGTGTGGTAACTTCCACCATACTTTGTTTCATTGTCGAGCACTTTGTTCCATCTGCTGTTGACCGTATCTTGTGCGTCCTTAAGCCTTTGCTTCTGCTTCTTCATGCTCCTCGTTGTGGCAATAAGCCTTCTGCGGAGGTTCTCTTGCTCCAAGTGCGTATCCGGGATGATATGTGCCTCTTCATCCGGACTATTTTCCTCCCGAGATGAGGTTTGATGAGGTTTATCCTTGGCGTCGCTGTGTTCGGACACCGGATCCGCACTATGTTCGCCGTTTGCATCTTCGTCGTGCTCTGCCACCTGGGCGATGCAGTCGTCGTTTCTTCTAGAGTCAACTGGACCGTTATTTCCTCTTGCGCTGTTATCGCTGTTTTTGCTATGGCGGGACTTAGAGCGGCGCCCCTGACGTTGGCGCTTGGGTTGCTTGGAGGGGGCATCCTCTGCTATCTCTTCGCCATTGCCCTCTTTGGGTGTATCCAACATGTATACGTCATGTGATGAAGTGGTTTTCCAGTGCCTTGTGGGCGCTGGTTCCTGTTCGTCTCCTGCATCTTCGTTCATGCCGTCGATGTCTTCGGAGTCGAAGTTAAGCATGCCGGTTAAGTCGTCGACAGTGGCTACCAAGTGGGTGGTGGGTGGCCAGCGAATTTCTCCGTCGTCTGCATCCCATTCTAGCCGAACATAGTTCGGCCAATGTTCTCCTAACAGGGAGAGAGACCTTAATGAATTTAGCACATCGCCGAAAGGCGAGTGCTGAAAGATATCCGCGGAGGTGAACTCCATGATCGGCGCCCAGTCGGGTTCGACGGGCACGGATATAAGATGTTCGGAGTCCGTGGCCGGGGGTGAATCCAGTGGTTCGGCAACACGACTCTCGTAAGGGGTGAAGTCAGTGTCTGGCTCTATCACCGCTAAGAGCGCGGCCTCCGTGGCGGGGTCTATCCCTCTGCTCTCGGATGGCGCGATTTGCTCCGGATTGACGGCCGGAGTGGTTGCAGATGCGATCTCCCGAATACTGTCCGATGGCAGAGTTATGTCATGCTCGTCGTGACTGTGCGACACACCTGATATGGGCTCGAATCCGTCGAAGATCAAGTCTCCGCGGATATCGGCCATGTAGTTCAAGTTTCCGAATCTGACCTGATGGCCAGGGGCATAGCTCTCGATCTGCTCCAGATGGTGAAGCGAATTGGCCCGCAGTGCAAAGCCGCCGAATACAAAGATCTGTCCGGGGAGGAAAACCTCACCCTGGACCACATTGCTACCGATGATCGAAGGAGCCATCAAGCCTTATGGTGACGACAGAGTGGAACTCTCAATGAAAGCACCAATGTTAGTGTCAAAACCGGCGGATCTCGGGTAGGGGGTCCCGAACTGTGCGTCTAAGGCGGATGGTAACAGGAGGCGGGGGACAAGATGTTTACCCAGGTTCGGGCCCTCTTGATGGAGGTAATACCCTACTTCCTACTTGATTGTTCTTGATGATATGAGTATTACAAGAGTTGATCTACCACGAGATTGTAGAGGCTAACCCTAGAAGCTAGGCTATGGTATGATTGTATGTTGTCCTACGGACTAAACCCTCCGGTTTATATAGACACCGGAGGGAGCTAGGGTTACACAAGGTTGGTTACAAGGGATGATATTTACATATCCGTATTGCCTAGCTTGCCTTCCACGCCAAGGAGAGTCCCATCCGGACACGGGACGAAGTCTTCAATCTTGTATCTTCATAGTCCAATAGTCTGGCCAAAGGATATAATCCGGCTGTCCGGATACACCCTAATCCAAGACTCCCTCGACAATCATCATCAAAAACAAATGGTATATCTTTTTTTAATAAACTAGTCAGCGGCCGAGAAATTTTGGAGAAGTCCTTAATGAACCTCCTATAAAGTCCAGCATGACCAAGGAAACTTCTTATACCTTTGATGTCCTTGGGACATGGCATCTTCTCAATAGCATCAACCTTGTCTTTATCAACCTCAATACCTCTTTCAGAAACTTTGTGCCCCAAGACAATACCTTCGTTAACCATAAAGTGGCACTTTTCTCAATTCAAGACAAGATTAATTTCTTCACATCTCTGCAAAACTTGATCAAGGTTGCTCAAGCAATCATCAAAAGAAGATCCATAGATGGAGAGATCGTCCATGAAAACCTCACAGATCTTTTCACAAAAGTCAGAGAATATAGCCATCATGCATCTTTTAAAGGTAGCAGGTGCATTACATAGACCAAAAGGCATACGTCTATAAGCAAAAGTATCAAAAGGGCATGTAAAAGTAGTCTTTGATTGATCTTTGGCTGACACAGGTATTTGAGAGAAACCAGAATAACCATTTAGAAAGCAAAAATGTGTATGTTTGATCGATAAAAGGTAAGGGGTAATGATCCTTTTTAGATGCCTTATTTAATTTGCGAAAATCAATTACCATCCTATAACCTGTAATAATTCTTTGAGGAATCAATTCATCTTTATCATTAGGAATGACAGTAATACCTCCCTTCTTAGGGACACAATGGACATGACTTACCCACTGACTATCAACAACGGGATAGATTATACCTGCCTCAAGGAGCTTTAGTATTTCCTTTCTTACCACTTCTTTCATTTTAGGATTCAGACATCGTTGATGATCATGAACTGGTTTAGCATCTTCTTCCAAATTAATTTTATGTTGACATAGAGTGGGACCAATAGCAGCACGGTGCTTGTTCAGAGTTTTCAATAATCTCTCCTCCTCATGCTCTCAAAGGTTAGCACTAATAATAATAGAATATATCTTTTTCTCATCAAGATAAGCATATTTAAGAGTATCAGGTAACGGTTTAAGCTCAAACACGGGATCACCCTTGGGTGGAGGAGGATCACCTAGGATTTCAACATGCAAATTGTTTTTCAGAATAGGTTCCTGTTTAAAGAATACTTCGTCTATTTCCCTTCTTTCATTCATAAACATATCATTTTCACGGTCTAGCAAATATTGTTCTAAAGGATCACTAGGAGGTACCATAATAGAAGCGAGACCAATAATTTCATCCTTACTAGGTAATTCTTCTTCACGGTGTTGTCTACTAAACTTAGAGAAATTAAATTCATGAGTCATATCATCTAAATCAATAGTAACAACATCCCTTTTGCAATCTATGGTAGCATTAACAGTGTTCAGGAAGGGTCTACCAAATATAATGGGACAAAAGCTATCTTGTGGGGATCCAAGAACAAGAAAATCAGCAGGATATTTAGTTTTCCCACACAAGACTTCAACATCTCTAACAATTCCCATTGGTGAAATAGTATCTCTATTGGCAAGTTTAATTGTGACATCAATATCTTCTAACTCAACAGGTGCAATATCATGCATAATTTCTCTATATAGGCTAATAGGTATTGCACTAGCACTGGCACCCATATCACGTAAGCCATGATAACAATGATCTCCTATTTTAACAGAAATAACATGCATGCCTACCACATGTCTAGGTTTATCTTTAGCACAAGGTTTATCAATTCTAGCAGTTTCATCACAGAAATAAATAACATGCCCATCAATATTATCAGACAAGAGATCTTTAACAATAGCAGTATTATCTTTAGCACAAGTTTTAATATTGCTTTTACGAACCACAATTGAAGCTTTACCATGATCCTTTATCCTGACACGGAAACGTGGTTTCTCAACATAAGAAGTAGGAACAATTGGATCATTATAAGTGACAATCTTTTCTTTAACTTTAATTGGTGCATCTACTTTTACTTCGATGGGAGGATGATATTTAAACAACTTCTCCTTGGGGAGATCAGCATAAGTAGCAAAACATTCACAGAAAGAAGCTACTATCTCAGAGTCAAGTCCATATTTAGTGCTAAATTTACGGAAAACATCGGTATCCATAAAAGATTTAACACAATCAAAACTAGTTGTCATACCTGACTCCTTACCTTTGTCGAGGTCCCAATCTTCAGAGTTGCGTTTAATTCTTTCCAATAAATCCCATTTGAATTCAATAGTCTTCATCATAAAAGAGCCAGCACAAGAAGTATCAAGCATGGTGCGATTGTTATCAGAAAGCCGAGCATAAAAATTTTGAATAATCATTTTTCTTGAGAGCTCATGATTGCGGCATGAATATAACATTAATTTAAGCCTCCCCCAAGCTTGAGCGATGCTTTCTCCTTCGCGAGGCCAATATATATATATAATTGCGATCACGATGAACAAGATGCATAGGATAAAACTTCTAATGAAATTCCAGTTTCAATCGTTCGTAATTCCAAGACCCCATATCATCACATAGCCTATACCATGTTGATGCATCTCCCTTCAAAGATAAAGGGAAAACCTTCTTCTTAACAACATCTCCGGGTACACCTGCAAGCTTAAATAATCCACAAACTTCATCCACATATATTAGATGCTCATCAGGATGTTTTGTTCCATCTCCTAAAAAGGGATTAGCTAGCAGTTTTTCTATCATACCCGAAGGAATTTCAAAGCAGACATTTTCATTTTCAGTAGGTTCAGTAGGTTGAGGAGCAACTCTTTGCTCTACTGGTCAGGGTGAAGATACCCCGAACAAGCCCCTCAGAGGATTACTTTCCATGGTAATAAGTGACAGTAAATTTCAGCACACTATATAAATTTTTCCTTACCAAATTCCACCTACCAAAGGCGCTTCACTCCCCAGCAACACTGTGAATGCTAATATAGATTGCAAAAAGGATGTTGTTACTATTGGTTTAGGTGATATGTCTCATGAATTTAATTTCTCTAAATTTCGTAGACAACACCGTGAAGAGGAATTGCCTGGTAAAGATGAAATTATTGGTCTTGCTTCTATTGCCATACCTCCTAGTGATCCTTTAGAACAATATTTGCTAGACCATGAAAATGGTATGTTTATGAATGAAAGAAGCGAAATAGATGAAGTATTCTTTAAACAGTAACCCATCTCAAAACACAATTTTCCCGTTGAAATCCTAGGGGATCCTCCTCCACCCAAGGGTGATCCCGTGTTTGAGCTTAAACCGTTACCTGATACTCTTAAATATGCTTATCTTGATGAGAAAAAAAATATCCTGTTATTATTAGTGCTAACCTTTCAGAGCATGAAGAAGAGGGATTATTGAAAACTCTGAAGAAGCACCGTCCTGCTATTTGATGACCCGCAAGTATAGGGGATCTATCGTAGTCCTTTCAATAAGTAAGAGTGTCGAACCCAACGAGGAGCAGAAGGAAATGATGAGCGGTTTCCAGCAAGGTATTCTCTGCAAGTACTGAAACAAGTGGTAAGAGATAGTTTTGTGACAGGATAATTTGTAACGAGCAACAAGTAACAAAAGTAAATAAGGTGCAGCAAGGTGGCCCAACCCTTTTTGTAGCAAAGGACAAGACTGGACAAACTCTTATATAAAGAAAAGCGCTCCCGAGGACACATGGGAATATCATCAAGCTAGTTTTCATCACGCTCATATGATTCACGTTCGGTACTTTGATAATTTCGTATGTGGGTGGATCGGTGCTTGGGTACTGTCCTTACTTGGACAAGCATCCCACTTATGATTAACCTCTATTGCAAGCATCCGCAACTACAACAAAAGTATTAAGGTAAACCTAACCATAGCATGAAACATATGGATCCAAATCAGCCCCTTACGAAGCAACGCATAAACTAGGGTTTAAGCTTCTGTCACTCTAGCAACCCATCATCTACTTATTACTTCCCAATGCCTTCCTCTAGGCCCAAATAACTGTGAAGTGTCATGTAGTCGATGTTCACATAACACCACTAGAGGAGAGACAACATACATCTCATCAAAATATCAAACGAATACCAAATTCACATGACTACTAATAGCAAGACTTCTCCCTTGTCCTCAGGAACAAACGTAACTACTCACAAAGCATAAACATGTTCATAATCAGAGGGGTATTAATATGCATATAGGATCTGAACATATGATCTTCCACCTAATAAACCAACTAGCATCAACTACAAGCAGGAATTAACACTACTAGCAACCTACTAGCACCAATCCCGGACTTGGAGACAAGAATTGGATACAAGAGATGAACTAGCATTTTGAGAGGAGGTGGTGCTGATGAAGATGTTGATGGAGATTTCCCTCTCCCGATGAGAGGAGTTTTGGTGATAATGATGGCGATGATTTCCCCCTCCGAGAGGGAAGTTTCCACGGCAGAACAGCTCTGCCGGGGCCCTAGATTGGTTCCGCCAAGGTTCCGCCTCGTGGCGGCGGAGTTTCGTCCGAGAAGATGGCTTCTTATTTTTTTTCCATCGAAAGACTTCATATAGCAGAAGATGGCCACCGGAGGGCCACCAGGGGGCTCATGAGGTAGGGGGGTGCGCCCAGGGGGGTAGGGCGCGCCCCCCACCCTCGTGGCAGGGTGTGCCTCCCCTGGTGAATATCTTCCACTGAGTATTTTTTATATATTCTGAAAACGTCTTCCGTGAAGTTTCAGGAGTTTTGGAGCTGTGTAGAATAGGTCTCTAATATTTTCTCCTTTTCCAGCCTAGAATCCCAGCTGCCGGCATTCTCCCTCTTTAGGTAAACCTTGTAAAATAAGAGAGAATAGGCATAAGTATTGTGACATAATGTGTAATAACAACACATAATGCAATAAATATCGATATAAAAGCATGATGCAAAATGGACGTATCACTATTGGATGTACTCTTGATGATCTTAAGGGCAATAGTCCCACTCTATGTCAACACAAAATAAATTTGGAGGAAGATGCCAAACCAGTTCATGATCATCAACGACGGCTGAATCCTAAGATGAAGGAAGTGGTAAGAAGGAAATACTAAAGCTTCTTGAGGAAGGTATAATCTATCCGGTTGCTGATAGTCCATGGGTAAGTCCTGTCCATTGTGTCCCTAAGAAGGGAGGTATTACTGTCGTTCCTAATGATAAAGATGAATTGATTCCTCAAAGAATTATTACAGGTTATAGGATGGTAATTGATTTTCACAAATTAAATAAAGTTATTAAAAAAGATCATTACCCCTTACCTTTTATTGATCAAATGCTAGAAAGATTATCCAAACATACTCATTTTTGCTTTCTAGATGGTTATTCTGGTTTTTCTCAAATACCTGTGTCAGCCAATGATCAATCAAATACTACTTTTACTTGCCCTTTTGGTACTTTTGATTATAGACGTATGCCTTTTAGTTTATGTAATGCACCCTCTACCTTTCAAAGATGCATGATGGCTATATTCTCTGACTTTTGTGAAAAGATTTGTGAGGTTTTCATGGACGAGTTTTCCGTCTATGGATCCTCCTTTGATGATTGCTTAAGCAACCTTGACCGAGTTTTGCAAAGATGTGAAGAAACTAATCTTGTCTTGACTTTGGAAAAGTGCCACTTTATGGTTAATGAAGGTATTGTCTTGGGGCATAAAGTTTCTGAAAGAGGCATTGAGGTTGATAAAGCCAAGGTTGATGCTATTGAAAAGATGCCATGTCCCAAGGACATCAAAGGTATAAGAAGTTTCCTTGGTCATGCCGGTTTTTATAGGAGGTTCATTAAGGACTTCTCCAAAATTTCTCGGCCTGTTACTAATTTATTACAAAAAGATATACCATTTGTTTTTTATGATGATTGCGTAGAAGCATTTGAAATACTTAAGAAAGCATTAATCTCTGCACCTATTGTTCAGCCACCTGATTGAAATTTACCCTTTGAAATTATGTGTGATGCTAGTGATTATGCTGTAGGTGCTATTCTAGGGCAAAGAGTTGATAAGAAATTAAATGTTATTCAATATGCTAGTAAAACTCTAGAAAATGCTCAGAGAAATTATGCTACTACTAAAAAGGAATTCTTAGCAGTTGTATTTGCTTGTGATAAGTTCAGACCTTATACTGTTGATTCTAAAGTAACTATTCACACTGATCATGCTGCTATTAAATATCTCATGGAAAAGAAAGATGCTAAACCTACACTTATTAGATGGTTTCTCTTGCGACAAGAATTTGATTTGCATATTATTGATAGAAAGGGAGCTGAGAACCCCGTTGCAGACAACTTGTCTAGGTTAGAAAATGTTCTTGATGACCCACTACCTATTGATGATAACTTCCCTGATGAACAATTAAATCACATAAATGCTTCTCACACTGCTCCATGGTATGCTGTTTATGCTAATTATATTGTTGATAAATTTATACCACCTAGTTTCACATACCAGCAAAAGAAAAAGTTCTTTTATGATTTGAGACATTACTTTTGGGATGACCCACATGTTTATAAAGGAGTAGATGGTGTTATTAGACGTTGTGTACCTGAGCATGAACAGGAACATATCTTACACAAGTGTCACTCCGAGGCTTATGGAGGACACCACGCTGGAGATAGAACTGCACATAAGGTATTACAAACTGGTTTTTATTGGCCTACTCTCTTCAAGGATGCCCGTAAGTTTGTCTTATCTTGTGATGAATGTCAAAGAATTGGTAATATTAGTAGACGTCAAGAAATGCCTATGAATTATTCACTTGTTATTGAACCATTTGATGTTTGGGGCTTTGATTATATGGGACGTTTTCCTGCCTCCAATGGATATACACATATTTTAGTTGTTGTTGATTATGTTACTCAGTGGGTAGAAGCTATTCCAACTAATAGTGCTGATCATAACACTTCTATTAAAATGCTTAAAGAAGTTATTTTTCCAAGGTCTGGAGTCCCTAGATATTTAATGACTGATGGTGGTTCACATTTTATTCATGGTGCTTCCGTAAAATGCTTGCTAAGTGTGATGTTAATCATAGAATTGCATCTCCTTATCACGCACAGTCTAGTGGTCAAGTAGAATTGAGCAACAAAGAACTCAAATTCATTTTGCAAAAGACTATTAATAGATCTACAAAGAATTGGTCCAAGAAACTTGATTATCCATTATGGGCCTATAGAACTGCATATAAAAATCCTATGGGTATGTCTCCGTATAAAATAGTTTATGGAAAAGCATGTCACCTACCTCTCGAACTAGAACATAAGGCTTACTGGGATATTAAAGAGCTCAATTATGATTTCAAACTTTCCGGTGAGAAGAGGTTATTTGACATTAGCTCACTTGTTGAATGGAGAACCCAAGCCTATGAGAATGCCAAATTATTTAAAGAAAAAGTTATAAGATGGCATGACAAAAGAATACAAAAGCATGAGTTTAATTTAGGTGATTATGTGTTATTATACAACTCTTATTTAAGATTTTTTGCAGGAAAACATCTCTCTAAATGGAAGGTCCTTACGTTATCGAGGAGGTCTATCGTTCCGGTGCTATAAAAATCAACAACTTCGAAGGCACAAATCCGAAGGTGTTGAATGGTCAAAGAATTAAACATTATATCTCAGTTAATCCTATAAATGTTGAAACCAATGTTATTGAAACCGTAACCCCGGAGGAATACATAAGGGACACTTTTCAGAATGTATCAGACTCCGAAAAGGAATAGGTATGTGGTACGGTAAGTAAACCGACTCCAAAACAGTTTTTATGGCAATATTTCTCCATTTTGGAATATTTAGAAAAATAGAAAAATAAGAAGCAGTCCGGGAAGGACACGAGGCCTCCATGAGGGTGGAGGGCGCGCCCCCCTACCTCGTGGGCACCTTGTGTGCTCTCCAGACTCTGTTTTCTTACACGTTACGTATTTTGGTCGGTAAAAAATCATTATATAATCTCCCGAAGGTTTTGACGAACGTATCACGCAAAAATCTCTTGTTCTTGTTTCGAGTTGTTTCACTACAAGAAATATGTCAACTTGTGACCTTCTGTTAGTGACCCTGGAAGAATTGGTCATAGATCTATGACCATTTCAGACCAATTGGTCAAAACTTGTTCGGGGGGCTCCAAAACCTAAACTATAACGACCATTTTGGTCAGAAAAGTCGTAATTTCCTTACATGGAATGGTCATAAAGAAGATAGCACTGGTCTGCTGCCTTATTTCTAGCTGATCATGACCAATATAGATGGTCATAACCTTGTAAATTGTGGTGGGTTGCTATGACTAGGCGCCACCTCATCAGTTTTGCCTATGTGTCATGTCCATGTGGCAGTTTTTGCCCTAGGTTGTGAAGCAACCTATATTTTTGTCATTCCCAAAATTCCCAAAAAAATCTCATAAATTCTTTGGGTCATATGTTCATCAAATATGTAAAAATCCTTCCTTGCCTAGTTCAAAACTAATTCAACAATATTCATTTTCCTATTCTGTTCACGACAGCACTTTATGAAGGAAGTGCTATTTATATATTCTTGATTGCCCTCGGAATTTTTGGGCACTCTTTCCTATGCAAATCATTACCGCATGAAAAAATTCAGCTCCACTTGCCTAGCAAATCTTCCTCGGCAAATTTCCAAAGTTTTTGTCCACCTAGAAGCATTGCGAAGGAAGTAACTTTTTTATATATCCAAATGACATGAAATTTATACAGTTTCTTCATATGCCCAAACCATCACCCTCCTCCAAATTGCAGCTCAGGCAAATTATCTATGTGAGCCCAGGTTCAATTTATATTTTATGGCCAAATTGGCACGTTGCAAAGCAAGTGTTATCTAGACCCCTCCTATTAACCTCAAACTCTTTGGGCACTCTTCCATACCCAAATCATTGCCACATGATAATATTCAGCTCTATTTTCCTAGTCAATCTTTCTCAGGAAATTTTCAAAGTTTCTACCTCGAGAGAAGCTTTGTGAAGTAAGTACTTGCTAGGCTTACCCAAATGATCTGAAAATCTACCAAGGCATAACCATACCTATTTAACTTACCTAAACCAAATTTGAGCTCATTTCATTCATCTAATTTATCTCAATAGTTTTCCCAAGTTTCTGTCCATAGAAGAGCATTGTGAAGGAAGTACCACTTTGGCATGTCCAAATGGTATCAATTTTATACGGTGCTTTCCAATGCCCAAATAACCATCCTCCACCAAATTTCAGCTCAATCCATTCATTATTTTGAGCCCAGCTTCAACATTCATATTTCTGTCCAGTGTGGTACTTTGCAAAGCAAGTACCACCTAGGATCCTCCTTTTGATCTGAAAATTTGCGAAGACATTCTTCTTAGTCGATGATCATCCTCAGCAAAAACTCACGCCCATTGGCCATGTGCGTTTCCCGTACCGCTAATCAAACACTTGGCTGCTAATTCATGTTTGAGCATCGATCGGTCTCCTCGTGAGAATCTTATGTTGTAATTTTCTTCCTATAACCAGCTTTATGTTGTAATTTTCTTCTGATAAGAAAATGAAAACTTCCTTAGGCAACATTGTTTTCCATTCCAATATACACCCTTGTGCACAATATGGTATCATTTGAACAAATTATGCCATGAATGTGGCCATAAGATTGATCATTTGGCTTGAAAGCCATTGATCTCCACACGTGATAGCTCGTTTCTGAGAACACATTTTTAAAATAATTGCCGTATTACAAGTTTATTATTCTTCCTGGGAACTTGGCCACATATAATGACATAATGCGAAGGTTTCCCAATTTTTTGATTTTTTTTGAATTTTTTATGCCCGTTTCAAAATGCGGTCAAAACAGCGGGAATGACCGTTCCTAGCTAGTGGTTGAATCTTGGATTTTTTTTGTGTTTATCTGATAAAATAGATACTTATGTACCTAGAAATGATTTTTGGAAAAATTAAAGGGCAAACTATGAGGCAGCTGCAGTTCAAATTTGACCCGCTTCCAGCTGAATCGGCGGAAATTTGTCTTTCTCACGAGAGGTGGATATAAACATTTTACACCCAATCATGTTGTCAATTGTACATTAAATATTTCCTAGTATTTTAGAAAATTGATTTGGTCAAATTTTGCAACAATTCTTTGGTAGGTCCTTCACAAAAAAACCCTCCTTTTGGGCACTCAAAAATGGAAAATGGTTTTTTCGTCCAAAGAAAATGAAAACTTCCTTAGGCAACATTGTTTGCCATTCCAATATGCACCCTTGTGCACAATATGAGATCATTTGAACAAACTATGCCATGGATGTGGCCATACGATTGATCATTTGGCTTGAAAGCCATTGATCTCCACACATGATAGCTCGTTTCTAAGAACACTTTTTTATAATAATTGTCGTGTTACAAGTTTGTTATTTTTCCTAGGAACTTGGCCACATATGATGACACAACGCGAAGGTTTTGCATTTTTTTGATTTTTTTTTGAATTTGTTATGCCTGTTTCAAAATGACACATTTCTTGGACCAATCAGAAGGCAGAACCTCCCTTCCCACGGATCACCCCCCTAAGCCGATCTGAGCCGTGCACACCATACAGGTCCAATGTCTCCTAAACACACGCTGGCCAATCAAACCCTAGCATTGTGCAGCAGACTCCCCTCCCTCTCCCTCTCCCCGACCCATTCGGCGTCGCCTCCGTTTCCTCGACCCAGATCTCCCTCCCCGACCTAAACCTCCCTCTCCTCTATCCCAACTCCTACCCCGCCGGCGGCCTCCCCCCAAGCGCCACTGCTCTTGACCTGCAACGACCAACAACGACGGCCCCCCATCGCTGCCCCCTCCTTCCCCATCCCACCGCGGCGAGGAGATCCATTCCCGCCGCCGCCGTTGCCCCCGCCCCCTTCTCCCCGATTCAGACCACATCCTCCCTCCATAGCTCGCCGCCGGGCCTCCTCCTCCCCTCCTCGCAGATCCAGAGCACAAATCCAAACAGCACACCATTCGCCCATTGGCTTCCCCCCTCCCTTCCCCTCACGCGCGCGACCTCGTCGTTGTCGTCGGCTCGGAGATCTCGCCTTCCCGCCGGCAGCAGCCATGGACGCCGTCGACTCCGTGGTGGACCCCCTCCGCGAGTTCGCCAAGGACAGCATCCGCCTCGTCAAGAGCTGCCACAAGCCCGACCGCAAGGGTAAGGACCAAAGACTCGCGCCTGCTTGTCTAGATCCGGTTCGTTTTCCTCTTTCGCCAGATCTGACGCTGATTGGGCGCGTAGAGTTCACCAAGGTGGCGGCGCGGATGGTGATCGGGTTCATCGTCATGGGGTTCATCGGCTTCTTCGTCAAGCTCATCTTCATCCCCATCAACAACATCATCGTCGGCTCCGGCTAGGTGCGAACGCGTCTCCTCCGATCTCATCTCCCTCTTGTTTGCACGGTTTAGTTAGACTTGGGTCCTCTTGTCTCGCGCTATGATCTGTTGGATCTGTGGTGTGCGTGCACAGTCCTGCGATCTGACCAATATTTAGTAAGCTAGATTTTAGTAGATCCTTTTTTCCTCCAAATAGACCTGCCAATTTCTACCTTGTTAGGAGAATTCGGATGAGTCAAGGGTAATCAGCTGTGGGGAACTGGGGTCATGCTTAAGTCATTGCCGCTAGTTGCCTCCACAGGACGAATTGGGGGCATAGGCTGGTTCCTCACCACACAATTTGGGAAAAGAGGAGCTTTTGCAATGTTTTGCTATTTCTGCACATACCACCAGTTCGCCCAAGTTGGTGTCGATTCAGTGCATCTAAATTGGCACCTACTGAGTAGACAGGTTACATACCAATGTTTGTCCATGGTTCGTGCTATGTGTCGATGTATTCTTCATTCTTTAATGCACCTATGTTCACGCATGGCCAACTTTATGTATTCACAATATAAAGTTGATCTATACACGCATGGCAAGCTTTTGTAAAATAAGAAAATAGGTAGGAGTCAAAATATTGTAGGACACGTGTTATGCAGTGTTGATCTATACTTTAATGCACCTGTGTTCACACATGGCCAGCTTTATGTAGCAGTGTCGCGTGTGACCTCAAAAAGGCTTTGAAAATCCTGATTGAAAATGAAGATGGTAATACTGATTCTCAGACCAAGAACATTGTGTTTCCTGAGCTCTTCCAATCCATTTCTTAGAATCCATGCTGGTGGTGTCTTCTACTATATGTGCATTATTCTATTTACCATGTTAGCTATGGCCGATCAGTCTGTTCTATCTGTTTCATGTGGTCGTTCGATATGTGTGGTGCCAACTTCCATTTCTTTGATAGCTGATGTCAATAGTCTTTTGGTTCATACAGCTTAGTGCCTCATATATGAATGCTCTTTCTGGGTTTTTCAATTTCTCTTCCCCCTATCTTTTGCTGACTACACTGATTATATGCCTTTCTACACCGATGCTCTTTTTTATGCTGGTCCTATGTCATGGGTGTTAATATCTACTACCTATTTACTGCTTTTTGTGCAAAATCTTTTGGTTATTGTAAATCATTCCCTGCTGTATAAAGTTTGGTTTTAGTCTATTGCATTTTGTTGGTTCCTATCTTGTCAATGTATACAACAATATTCTTTCTTGGTGGCCATTTGTGCTTCACATTTTTTGGGTATGCTACTTCTCTAATGAGTGGGTGCATCTCTTCTTTGTTTTATCATTCTATATTGTTTTCCTATCCTTTTTGGTATTCTGCTTTCTCCTTGCAGATGGCAAGCACCATTTTGTTGGTTCCTGTCTTGCCAATGTCTACAGCAATGTGTGCGTCCTCTGTCTCATCTGCGGCATTACCGTAGGGCAACTCATAATGGGACTATCAAGCATACTGACCTTGTGATGATAGATAAAGAGGTTGATTTCAGTGCCATTCTGATAAATATATTTTTAGCCCTATGAATTGAAAAATGAGTGCTTCTTGCTTGTTTCTGTTGTTGGTCCAGAAGATTCTTGGTGCTTTTAGTGCAGTACTATACTATGCTCCTTGGCACTTCTTGCTGTGTTAACTAAATGGTTTAGTCCCGCGCTTCATAGAAGCAGTTTTAACTAAATGTAATGAACTAATTAAGTGCCTTCTTTTATTGTTGGCTAATCCTTTGGTTTTATCGCATGCTACATTCTACTCTCTCCATTCCTAAATATAAGTCTTTCTAGACATTTCAATTGGGCTACAACATACGGATATATATGATGATATGCTACCACTCTAATAAGTCCAAGCACTATAAACCCTATGAACTTAATAATGATACTCTGCAAGCTATGAGTAAAGTGCTCTATTTTCTTGCGTTACCTTGTATGAATGAGTATATCATCTTAACTATCTGGGGACAAAAATCATTGTATTAGCTGAATTTGTGTTATCTTTCTAAAGAACTTGTCCTTTTTTTGAATGTTCTGTTCATAATATATTGGCTCCAGTGTTTTGATTCTTCTCTTCTGATTCATGTAACAGGGCGACGGCCGAAGGCATGATGATAGTTCTATTGCTGTTCTAGTGTAACGAAGGTAGCCTAGTAGACTATGGTCGCGTAGTTAGTCCTGCATACAGTTTCATCTGACTGGAGTAGGAGCCTAGTTTGTGCTGATTGTCAATTCTCATTGTGATTGTCCCTATACCTGTGTGACTGATTGTATTTGTATCTGTGTTGTAACTGTGTCATGACAGAAGGATCCCAGTATATTTGTATGACTGTGATTGATTCTCGCAGTTGTTATTTGAAATATTACTTGTGTTTTCTGTCTATTCTTATTTAAACATGGATATTTATTTCTGTCAAATTGTCAAATTGTAATCTGAATAATATGATGCTACCAAAAGGGTCCCACTTTAATAGAACCTGACAACTGGGACCCATCTGACTAGTGGACCCTTCTTTTGGGAAAAAAGAAAAATTAAATTCGTTTAGACAAAAAGGCCACAACCCAACAATAAAAAGGCTGCAATATTGGACTTGGCCCATGAACCCAACCAAAAATTGACAGACAGAAAAAAACACAAATAGGCTGAATTGTTGGGCTAGGCCCATGTAGAAAATCGAATTGGACCGGGCTGAATCTTGTGCCACATCAGATTGCCACGCTAGATGCCTACGTGTCATGGGGAGGTTGCTAGTGACCAAAACGCCACAGTAGACGTATTTTGGTCATAAACGTCTTCGACCATTCCAGAAGAAAGGTCGCTATAGTCAGTTTATGACGGCCAGCTTTTGACCTTATGTTTTTGGTCACAAAAAGGTCGCAAATGGAAATTTGTGACCATTCAATGACCAATAGTGGTGGTCACAAGTTGACATATTTCTTGTAGTGTTTTCTGCCAGAGTTGTCAAAGCTAGGCATCATGTCGTCTCCCTCCTCGTTCAACAATGAGGGCAACGATGCTTGGCTAATCAAGAAAGAGCTGAAGAGAGAAGAACCCATGGAGATCAACAAGGATGAAGGGATCAAGAAGGCCACGGAGGACCAAGCTCCGGCAACAGAAGACATCCATCAACTTGATCACAATCTTCTTACCCAAACTGAGATCGAAGCTTTCAAGATGATTGAGTTAGCTCGTATACAAAATAAGTATCTCACACGTGAAAATATTTTGTTGAAGGAGCATATCATCGCACTCAAAGGCATTATCCACAAGTAAGAAGACCTCCTACGATCGATGTGCGACTATCCACCATCAACAACTCCACCTTCTTCACCAACAAAGGAGACATAATCACATGGGTATGGGCACTCCCCTTGGCAACTTCTAAGCTTGGGGGAGTGCCCGGTATAGTATCACCATCACTTTTATCTTTACCATTTTTCTTAGTTCGATCCTTTTGGTAATATCTTGATCTAGTAGAATAAAGTTTTAGTATAATCTAGTTGTTAGTTTTTCTTTATGATCCTTCTATGTAATCAAGTCAGTGAGCTATATATAATAAATATTAGTGTTGAGTCAAGGGCTTTATTATTTTGCCATGATCTTGAGTGAATAAAAGAAAAGAGAAAGAATAAAAAGAAACAAAGAGATCATATGGATCTTATGGAGAGTAATGGGCTCACATAGAAAGAATATGATGACTAAAAGTTGTTGAGAGTTGACAAACATAGTTTTGGTCATCGTTGCAATTAATAGGAAGTAATAAAGAAAGAGAGGTCTTCACATATAAATATACTATCTTGGACATCTTTTATGATTATGAGCACATATTAAAATATGACATGCTAAAGAGTTGACGTTGGACAAGGAAGACAATGTAATGGGTTATGTTTTCTTACATCTGAGATAAATTATATTGTCTTGGATCATCCAACATGATTGAGCTTGCCTTTCCCCCTCATGCTAGCCAATTCTTTGCACCAAGTAGAGATACTACTTGTGCTTCCAAACACCCTTAAACCAGTTTTGCCATGAGAGTCCACCATACCTACCTATGGATTGAGTAAGATCCTGCAAGTAAGTTGTCATTGGTGCAAGCAATAAAAATGCTCTTTAAATATGTATGATTGATTGGTGTGGAGGAAATAAGCTTTATACTATTGTGTGATATGGAAGAAATAAAAGCGACACACTACATAATAAAGGTCCATATCACAAGTGGCAATATAAAGTGACGTTCTTTCACATTAAGATTTTGTGCATCCAACCATAAAAGCGCATGACAACCACTGCTTCCCTTTGCGAAGGGCCTATCTTTTACTTTTATCTCCTACCTTACATAAGAGTCATGGTGATCTTCACCCTTCCTTTTTACATTTTATCTTTTGGCAAGCACAACATGTTGGAAAGATCATTGCATATATAGCTAATTGGATGTGAGTTTTCATGAAGTATTATTGTTGACATTACCTTTGAGGTAAAATGTTGGGAGGCAAAATTATAAGCCCCTATCTTTCGTTGTGTCCGATTAAAACTCCATACCCATAAGTATTGCATGAGTGTGAGCAATTGTGAAAGACTATATGATAGTTGAGTATGTGAACTTGCTGAAAAGCTCTTATATTGACTCTTTCCTATGTTATGATAAATTGCAATTGCTTCAATGACTGAGATTATAGTTTGTTAGTTTTCAATGAAGTTTATAATTCATACTTGAAATTGTGATTGAATTATTACTCTGGCATAAAAGATCATATGAAAAGAATTATATAAGTTGTTGTTCTAAGAATGATCATGATGCCCCCATGTCCGTATTTTATTTTTATCGACACCTCTATCTCTAAACATGTGGACATATTTTTTGATTTCGGCTTTCGCTTGAGGACAAGCGAGGTCTAAGCTTGGGGGAGTTGATACGTCCATTTTGCATCATGCTTTTATATTGATATTTATTGCATTATGGGCTGTTATTAAACATTATGTCACAATACTTATGCCTATTCTCTCTTATTTTACAAGGTTTACATAAAGAGGGAGAATGCCGGCAGCTGGGACTCTGGGATGTAAAAGGAGCAAATATTAGAGACCTATTCTTCACAGCTCCAAAAGTCCTGAAACTTCACAGAAGACGTTTTCAGAATATATAAAAAATACCGAGCGCAAGAAGTTCACCAGGGGGGCCACACCCTGCCCACGAGGGTGGGGGCGCGCCCTACCCCCTGGGCGTGCCCCCTACATCGTGGCCCCCCTGGTGGCCCTCCGATTGCCATCTTCTGCTATATGGAGTCTTTCGATGAGGAAAAAATCATAAGCCATCTTTCCAGACGAGACTCCGCCGCCACAAGGCGGAACCTTGGCGGAACCAATCTAGGGCTCTGGCGGAGCTGTTCTGCCGGGGAAACTTCCCTCCGAGAGGGGGAAAGCATCACCATCGTCATCACCAACGCTCCTCTCATCGGGAGAGGGCAATCTCCATCAACATCTTCACCAACACCATCTCCTCTCAAAGCCCTAGTTCATCTCTTGTATCCAATTCTTGTCTCCAAGTCTGGGATTGGTACCTATGGGTTGCTAGTAGTGTTAATTACTGCTTGTAGTTGATGCTAGTTGGTTTATTTGGTGGAAGATCATATGTTCAGATCCTATATGCATATTAATACCCCTCTGATTATGAACATGAATATGCTTTGTGAGTAGTTACCTTTGTTCCTGAGGACATGGGAGAAGTCTTGCTATTAGTAGTCATGTGAATTTGGTATTCGTTCGATATTTTGATGAGATGTATGTTGTCTCTCCTCTAGTGGTGTTATGTGAACGTGGACTACATGACAATTCACCATTATTTGGGCCAAGAGGAGGCATTGGGAAGTAATAAGTAGATGATGTGTTGCTAGAGTGACAGAAGCTTAAACCCTAGTTTATGGGTTGCTTCGTAAGGGGCTAATTTGGATCCATATGTTTCATGTTATGGTTAGGTTTACCTTAATACTTTTGTTGTAGTTGCGGATGCTTGCAATAGAGGTTAATCATAAGTGGGATGCTTGTCCAAGTAAGGACAGTACCCAAGTACCGGTCCACCCACATACCAAATTATCAAAGTACTGAACGCGAATCATATGAACGTGATGAAAACTAGCTTGACAATATTCCCATGTGTCCTCGGGAGCACTTTACATCATATAAGAGTTTGTCCAGGCTTGTCCTTTGCTACAAAAAGGATTGGGCCATCTTTCTGCACCTTATTTACTTTTATTACTTGCTACTCGTTACAAATTATCCTATCACAAAACTATCTGTTACCTATTATTTCAGTGCTTGCAGAGAATACCTTGCTGAAAACCGCTTATCATTTCCATATGCTCCTCGTTGGGTTCGACACTCTTACTTATCGAAAGGACTACGATAGATCCCCTATACTTGTGGGTCATCACCTTCCAATATATGAATCTTTATGTCTTAACTATTTCGAGACTCCTCGTCATGTACGTGATCACATCCAGGACTCCGTACAACCTTCGGTACATCAAATTACATAACTCATAATACATATCATCATCGAAAGTTAAGCGTGCGGACCCTACGGGTTCGGGAACTATGTATACGTGACCGGAACTCATCTCCGGTCAATAATCAATAGCGGAACCTGGATGCTCATATTGGTTCCTACATATTCTACGAAGGTCTTTATCGGTTAAACCGCATAACAACATACGTTGTTCCCTTTGTCATCGGTATGTTAGTTGCTCGAGATTCAATCGTCGGTATCATCATACCTAGTTCAATCTCGTCACTGGCAAGTCTCTTTACTCTTTCTGTAATGCATCATCTCGTGACTAACTCATTAGTCACGTTGCTTGCAAGGCTCGTAGTGATGTGCATTACCAAGAGGGCCCAGAGATACCTGTCCGATACGTGGAGTGACAAATCCTAATATTGATCTATGCCAACTCAACAAACACCATTAGAGACACCTGTAGAGCATCTTTATAATCACCCAGTTACGTTGTGACATTTTATAGCACATAAGGTGTTCCTCCGGTATTCGGGAGTTGTATAATCTCATAGTTATAGGAACATGTATAAGTCATGAAGAATGCAATAGCAATAAACTAAATGATCATAGTGCTAAGCTAATGGATGGGTATAGTCCATCACATCATTCTCTAATGATGTGATCCCGTTCATCAAATGACAACACATGTCCATGGCTAGGAAACTTAACCATCTTTGATTAACGAGCTAGTCAAGTAGAGGCATACTAGGGACACTTTGTTTGTCTATGTATTCACACATGTACTAACTTTCCGGTTAATACAATTCTAGCATGAATAATAAACATTTATCATGATATAAGTAAATATAAATAACAACTTTATTATTGCCTCTAGGGCATATTTCCTTCAGCAACTGGGTTGTTTTCTGGGTCACCGAGGAAGAATTAAACGAGTATGTCCAGACAGGCTTCCTAGCCAAAAAAGACGTCATGCATTGGAGGGTCCCAGGCACAGAAACCCCTCCTGAGCCTAGGGACGGTGAAGTAATTGTCTTCACTGATCACTTGCTTCGGGGCTTTATCCCTCCTAGTTCAAAATTCTTCCGTGATGTGCTGGACTTTTTCAAGCTCCATCCTCAAGATATTGGACCAAATTCTGTTTCAAACATCTGCAACTTTCAAGTGTTCTGCGAGGTGTACCCTCAACAGGAACCCACTGTAGAACTATTCAGGGAATTTTACAATTTAAACCGTCAGACCAAGTTCACAGACGGGCCTAGCCTAGAATTAGGTGGCATCTCTATTCATAGGCGGAAAGAAGCCTCTTTTCCAGCCACCAAACTTCCTAGTCATCCCAAGGATTGGAACCAAACTTGGTTTTATTGCCAAGACACTTCTCTAGAAGGGGAAAACCCGCTGTCAGGTTATCATGCCAGCCGACTTAGCAACAGGCATCCTCTTCCAGACTGCATCAGCATAGCGGAATGGAAAAAATATATGCTCGTCTTTTAAAAGATCCGAGCCTCAATGGCCAACGGCTTGACCGGAATCGATTTGGTTCGATGCGTGGTCGCCTAGAGAATTCTGCCCTTAAGCCGCCGCCCCAGCTTAATGTGTGAGTATACTTGCGACTTGAAAGATCCACAACGCCACTGCCAGATTCAGTTGATTGACGAGGATATCAATAACATGACCAAGTCTCTGTTGAACGAGATCTTGGTAGATTACAGCAAAAGCCGGACTGAATCCTTTCTTCATTCTCAACAAGCCACCAGCTATAAGTTTGTAGCAATTTTAAGTTGAATCATATTCTCACTTTAAACTATCCTCTTATAATCATTTGATTTCCACAGGCCGATTATCCTTTTTGGAATAAGAAGCTGCGGGATAAACCGGGCAAGAGAAACCAGACGAAGAATAAGGCTCAGAAAAAGCGTGCCAAGAAGAAGACCAACACATCCGAGGCTTTTGACTTGGATGATATTGAGTCGGAGGTAGAACTTGATTCCCTTGGCTCATTTTTATACATATTATTGACAATGATCACTATCAGGATGACACAGAAGGCAGCCACACAGATGGTAACTATCCTTTCCTCTGACTCAGACCCTCTGCCAAGACAGAAAACTCGTCAAGAAAGCCAGAAAGTAAGGTTTTCTCATCCTTTAGATTATTTGGATCCCAACTTTATTTTGAAGAAGCAGCAACATGAAGCTCACCGCACGACCCGGAACAGCAGAGTAGGGATTCTCTCCTCCGGCTTACCGAACACACCAGCTCCTCGCAAGCGTTATCCAGAGTTTCACCGATTTCCGACTTAGCTTATCCCAAGGTGGGTCTTTTTCGACAACCTATTACCCCTTCCGACTAAAATTACCAGGGATCATCTCATTCCTCTTCTGGCGACTCAACAGGGATTCAAATCCCAGTCTTCAAGATCATGCCTGGGTAAGAATTTTAAATCTCTCCTTTCAATCATGCACTCAATTGTCGTATTAACCCCGTCTTGTGCTTCATTTTCAGAGCTATGGCAAAGCCCAACAAAAAGATGAAGGTGACCAAAACAGCTGAAGACCTTAATGAACCGGAGAAGCAAATAACAAAAAGTTCTCTCCAAGCTGCTGAGGCCACCATTGATGACCCGCCATCAGAGGAGCACAACGTCATCATCGATCATATGGATGTTGATCCGGCTACTACCAAGCCGCCAAGTCCCATCAAGCCAGCTAAAGAAAATGCTGATGATCTTGTCATTACTTGGCTTGGTTACATGGTGCCGAGCAACTCTACTGTCTTGTCAAAGCACAGTGCTAAGGAAGAGTTATCCGTTGCTGACAAAGGCAAATGGTTGGCAAATTTGGAAAGCTATGCTCAATATAGCGCTCGAGAGATCCACTCTGGGTATCTGAATCATCTGCACACGAGCTGCGACTTTGAAGCCGGCTTAGTCAATCTTATGAAGGAATATTTTGAGGTAAACGCTATAGTCTTCTTCATGTAAATATAATTCTATCAGCCGCCAAGTCTACTAAATATGATAGAACTGAATATGATGTAGACTTTAGATAGCCTTATAGATATCAAGATGAAAACAAGAAGCCCCCAAGGGCTGGCTTAAACTGTTATGTTAAGCCGGAACTTCGAATAGTAGTGAGCAACTTTTGCACCTGTACCCCCAAGGGCCGGCTTAATCAGCATGGATAAGCCGGGACTTATCACCATAATTGTCAATAAAATCCAAGTATATAGCCTCCATGAGTTGGCTATAGTCATAATAGTGTAGCCGGGTCATCATAGAATTGCCTTCAGAAAAGAGTAATGTGCATTAGCCCCCAAATGCCAAGTGAAATACTTGTATTGTGCTTGGGACTTTAAAGAAAATGATTGTAATGCTGTCTGTCATTTGCATACTGCAGGCGGAGCTAAATGTTAAGGAATCTTAGGTCGCCGATCTTCAGCAAATCATCAAGTCTCAACAATCTGAAGCTTCGAAGGCCAAATCAGAATTGACAACCGCCTTGGAAGAGATGGAGAAGTTGAAAAAGGACTTCAAGGCTGAGAAGACAAACTGGGAGACTGAGAAGACAACTCTGTTGAAAAGAGCAGAAGAAGCGGAGGCTGCACTTAAGCCAGTAGCTGATGAGCTTTCCGGTTTAAAACATCAAATTCACACCATGATAGCCGCCATCTTTAGTAAGTAACATTGTACTTCAATGTTTCCGTAGCAATGTATATCAATCATTACCCGGCTTACCAACACTTATTCATTGATGCTAGCCCGAGAAGCTCCAACCTTGGCTAAGATATGCGCATCAAACTCAAAGCCACATATACTCTTGTGGATCAATTATACAATGGCACTCAACAGGCCATCTCTGCCGCCTACAACGATCTGTGGGATTCTCCACAAAATAGTTCCTCAACAATCTGTTGTGGGCGTCCATATTATGCATCCAAAATTTTGGACGAACCATAACCAAACCACCATGCTTTGGCTTTTTATTGACGTGCATAGCTAGGATCATTGCGGGGTCCTCCTCCTCTTGAATATTAAATTCTTCGTTGGAAGAATCATAGGACAAACTCATCTACAATATTGAACTTAAACTATTTTATAAAACTATAAACAACATGTGTCAAATTCATCTACAAAATAAAGTTGAAGCAATGCATACCTTGCAAGCGTTTTGTCAAAGACCTTATGGGTGCCGAGCTGCAATGGACCGCCGAGTGCTGTTCGTCGGAGGAAATGGTGTGCTCGAGGGGCGTCGGCGACGAGAGGAGATGGAGGAAGCAGCGCCGGCGCACTAGTAGAAAAAGGGCCTAATGTGAAGCACATTAGTCCCGGTTTGCAAGTGAACCGGCACTAATGCCATTAGTGCCGGTTCCAATGGCTAGGCGGTCGGCGCTCATTAGCACCGGTTCATGGCGAACCTTTAGTACCTGTTCATGCCACGAACCGGTACTAAAGAGGTAGTGGCTGGCTGTTGTCATGCTGGGGCCCGACCTGCCCCTTTAGTACCGGTTCTTGGCATGAACCGGCACTAAAGAGATTGTGGCAGGCTGTTTTTAGTCCCACCTCGCTCCCCTAACAGGGTTTTTACCACCTTAAATATGATACTTCCGAAACTATCACAAGCACTTGGTCTTCTTTGAACTCTATGTGTAGAATTTGTGGCTGCAATATGAGTCTTCACCGGATTCTAAACCATTGAGGACTCATATTGACAATTCAGATTGTATAGAAAAAGATCATTGATGATCAATGTATTTTTGACGTATATTTTTATATGTTTACACCCTCACTCTAAATTTTTTAATAACTTATCACAACTCTTGACATTTTTTGCATTCAGCATGCACCATTCAAAGCCACTTCATCAACTTTCAACCCTTTCTGACATAATTTGCTATTTTTCATGCATTTACTGATTTGTTTTGAGCTAAATGGCCATGAAATTGAAAAGCTCCACAAATGATCTCTGAAAAGGTTGAAACTTGGCATGGTATCATCATTTCACCCGCATAGCATGTGCAAAAAAGTAGAGAGGTTCACGGCAAAAACTAGATGCACTTCGTGTACAAACTGGACAATCTCTTTTGAAGTAACAAGGTTTCGGATGAAAACTCATCTATTACACCGGCAATTCAAATTTTTAATAACTTATTACAACTCCGGACGTTTTTTGCATTCAGCATGCACCATTCAAAGCCACATCATCAACTTTCAACCCTTTCTGATATAATTTGCTATTTTTCATGCAAGAGTGATTTGTTTTGAGCTAAATGGCCATGAAATTGAAAAGCTCTACAAATGAACTCCGAAAAGGCTGAAACTTGGCATGGTATCATCATTTCACCCGCATAGCATGTGCAAAAAAGTAGAGAGGGTCACGGCAAAAACTGGATGCACTTCGTTTACAAACTGGATAATCTGTTTTGAACTATCATGGTTTCGGACGAAAACTCATCTGTTACACCGGCAATTCAAAATTTTAATAACTTATTACAACTCCAGACGTTTTTTGCATTCAGCATGCACGATTCAAAGCCACGTCATTAACTTTCAACCCTTTCTGACATAATTTGCTATTTTTCATGCATTTACTGTTTTGTTTTGAGCTAAATGGCCCTGAAATTAAAAAGCTCTACAAATGAACTCTGTAAAGATTGAAACTTGGCATGGTATCATCATTTGACCCGCATAGCATGTGCAAAAAAGTAGAGAGGGTCACGGAAAAAATTGGATGCACTTCGTGTACAAACTAGACAATCTCTTTCGAAGTATCAGTGTTTCGGACGAAAACTCATCTGTTACACTGGCAATTCAAATTTTTATTAAATTATTACAACTCCGGACGTTTTATGCATTCAGGATGCACCATTCAAAGCCATGTGATCAACTTTCAACCCTTTCTAACATAATTTGCTATTTTTTCATGCATTTACTGATTTGTTTTGAGCTAAATGGCCATGAAATTGAAAAGCTCCACAAATGATCTCTGAAAAGGTTGAAACTTGGCATGGTATCATCATTTCACCCGCATAGCATGTGCAAAAAAGTAGATAGGGTCATGGCAAAAACTGGATGCACTTCGTGTACAAACTGCACAATCTCTTTCGAAGTATCAGGGTTTCGGACGAAAACTCATCTGTTAGACCGGCAATTCAAAATTTTAATAACTTTTTACAACTCTGGTTGTTTTTTGCATTCAGCATGCACCATTCAAAGCCACATCATCAACTTTCAACCCTTTCTGATATAAATTGCTATTTTTCATGCATTTACTGATTTGTTTTGAGCTAAAAGGCCCTGGAATTGAAAAGCTCTACAAATGAACTCTAAAAAGGTTGAAACTTGGCATGGTATCATAATTTCACCCGCATAGCCTGTTCAAAAAAGTAGAGAGGGTCACGACAAAAACTAGATGCACTTCGTGTACAAACTGGATAATTTCTTTCGAAGTATTAGGGTTTCGGACAAAAACATCTGTTACATCGGCAATTCAAAATTTTATTAACGCATTACAACTGCGGACGTTTTTTTCATTCAGCATGCACCATTCAAAGCCATGTCATCAACTTTCAACCCTTCCTGACATAATTTGCTATTTTTTCATGCATTTACTGATTTGTTTTTAGCTAAATGGCCCTGAAATTGAAAGGCTCTAGAAATGAACTCTGAAAAGGTTGAATCTTGGGATGGTATCATCATTTCACCCGCATAGCATGTGCAAAAAAGTAGAGAGGGTCACGGCAAAAACTGGAGGCACTTCGTGTACAAACTGAATAATCTTTTTCGAAGTATCAGGGTTTCGGATGAAAACTCATCTATTACGCCGGCAATTAAATTTTTTAACAACTTATTACAACTCCGGACGTATTACCAATTTGAATATAATGATAAAACTCACTAATATTAAACATAAGAAAAAATAATCACTCAAAAACTATTTCTAAAGTTAAGTTATTCACAAACTAGTGATTCACACAAATTTCAAATAATTCAAATTTAAACTATTTAAAATATTCACAAAGAAACTATAAATACCGCAAAATACTACTCAGAAATAAATAGAAGAAAATATATAAAGCAGAAAAGAAAAAACTACATAAAAAATATTTCGGCGCTGCCCAATGGGCCTGCTCGGCCTTGGGCGTGGATATGCATGCCCATATGGCCCAGTAGGCTCACAGGCAGCGCGGGAAAGTTAGGCCCAGAAGCCTGCTTTAGAGAGGATCTTGAAGGGGCAGCCGCGGCTAGGTTTATAAATCATTGCGATTGCCCTTCGCTCGGCGAGGTGGGACTAAACTTTGTGCACCGCTAGATGCGAGCGCGGCCTCTTTAGTAACGGTTAGTGGCTCCAACCAGTACTAAAGGGAGGGTCTTTAGTACCGGCTGGAGCCATGAACCGGTACTAAAGAGGGTGCGCTTCCTGCCGCTCGGGCTGCCAAATTTGACATTTAGTACCGGTTTGTGGCTCCAACCGATACTAAAGGCCTCTCCTATATAAATAGCACCGATGAAAATTTTCAGTTAGTTATTGTCCGTCTTCATCACGCGCCCGTCCCTGCGCCGCCCGCGTCGCCGTCCCAGCCCGTCGCGGTCGTCGTCGCCCCGTCATCGCCGCTCCCAGCCCGTTATCGTCATCACCTCCCCCGTCTTTGCCCCCAGCCCGTCGCCGTCATCGCCCGCCCACGTGTCGCGCGCCGCCCCCGTCTTCGCCGCCCCAGCCCGTCGCCGTCGTCGCCGCTCGCGTCAGCCCCCGTCATTGCCGCCCCCGGTCGCCGCCCCGGCCCGTACGTCATCGTCGCGTCGCCCTGGTAACACACACACACAAAGTAAACATCATTTTTTCTTCTATTTTCTGTTTTTTTAGTTTACTATACTTTTATTTTATATAAATGTTAGAGGAAGAATTAGATATATCGAAATATATGTTAGATATTAATGTCAAATGTTAGATGAATTAAATAGAAATTATATCTTAGATATATATATTTAATTTAATTATATGAGATTTGATCATCTAATTAAAAGTTTACTATATAGAACTAGCTACTTTATTTTTAGTAAGAAAATTAATAGAACTAGTTTAGTTGAATTAGTTGAATTAGTTGAACTAGTTAGTTGAATTAGTTGAGCTACTTTATTTAGGTATATTTTTTAGTAAGTGCTTAGTTGAATTAGTTAAATTAATTAGTTAAACTAGTTGAATTAATAGAACTACTTGAGTTAGTTGAATTAATAGAACTAAGAAGTGTATAATGTTTCACCTATGAACATAGGAATATCGTCTGACGACGAACACGATTTCATTATGTGCAAATACTGCGAAGACCAGCGCGGCCTGTGCAACAGAAATTTCCTAGTTGGTGATAGGCGCTTCAGCATCAAGCTGGATGAGAACTTCGAAGTGAATACCGTAAGTCACAACGACAAGTCTTTTTCGTAATTAAGCATGAGTTAATTATGCTTCATTTGTTTCAACTTATAATTTTAAATTTTCACTATTCTACTAGCGTATCCCCTGCCATGCAAGAAGTTTTGTCTTGGATAAGATAGGTTTCAGTCCTAACAAAACTATGGAGATAGAGAGAGTTTACTTGAAGACCGAGCATGGTTATACCTTCAACACCAAATTATACAATGTAGACACCTACACCTATTTTGAATGCAAAACTTGGCAAGCACTATGCAAGGCTTATGCATTTGATCCTGATATGTTTATCACATTTGATATTCCTTCCGAAGATGATATTGAAGGTAATAGAGACATTTGGGTCGATGTGCATATGTCTCCAGTTCTACCATTATGTGAGTTTATCAACCATATTTATGTCTTTGATATTGTTTATTCAAAAATAGTTGACAACTAATTTCTATTGACAACTTATTTCCATTCAAGCAAACATGTCCGGCGCATGGTAGACAGGATCATCCACTGTCCCGGGACTGAACTAAACCGTGAGGAGATAAGTCATTATGTTTCATGGCTTGAGGATCTTGATGTTGTCAAGACAAATTATTTTCCTAAATTTGAAAATCTTAGTACTCAAAACGTGCGACCAATAGTGATCGTATTGAACTACGGTCACCTCTATTTAGGAAAGATGGTATGATTTTTACTATTTGTCCTTGGTGCATCTTTTGCATACATTATTTTTCAAGCTAAACTTCATGTTGCTAAGTAATGTTGCTATATGATGTTCTTTAACAGGGACTCCCGATGACAGTTGTGCCTCAGTGGATCGGTACTAAAGGTCGTATGTCAATGGTTAGCTTATGACCAAGATATCCTACAATGCACATGAGTGCATTCAGGATTTTTAAAAGCGAGGAATGCTTAATAGTGAAAGATTGGAGCAAAATTGTTAACAATCATAGAGAAGTACTAGAGGGCGGCAATCATAAGCGCAACCCACGATTAGGAGACAGGTTCATCTGCATGCTCCAATATGATGAATCAGGAGAGCTATACATGTTCTATGCTATTTTACCTGAGAGAGAGCAGTAGGAGTGATTAGCTAGCTAGTTCATGCTCTTAGTACTTGTCCTCTCATGTCTATGTTCTTCGTCCTGAACTTAATCTCAAAGAGTGATTTGCTTTTGTGGTCTTATGAACGCTTAATTATAATCTCATGACCATGTTGAACTCGATGATATCTTTGCTTCTGGTACAAGTGAATGTTTCTTCTTTAAGCTAGTTATGATAGCGGTAATGACTATGATGATTAAATAATGGTAATGACGACTATGATGATTTTTAGCTAGCTAGCTAGTATACTATTGTTGGTGATGATATGATGTTAAGAGTTTTTATATTAATATGATGATGATGATGATGATGACACTAGTACAGAACCGGGAAATAGCACCGGTTCGTAAGGCCCTTTAGTGCCGGTTTGGTAACCGGCGCTAAAATGTAGGCACTAAAGGCCCCCCCTTTAGTACCGGTTCAACACGAACCGGTGCTAAAGGGCAACCACGTGGCACGAGCCAGCTTCGGGGGCAGGGAGCCCTTTAGTACCGGTTTTTGTCACCAACCGGTATTAAAATGTTGGGGGTTTTTGGGTTTATGATTTCTTTTTCATTTAATTTTGTGTTTTCCATTTAATTCTTTTTCGTTTGCTGGTATTTTACGATACTACATATTGTACACGTTATGCATATATATAAATAGAATTTCTAGTAGAACCGTTCATTATATATATACAATGGGGCGGCGACGACGGGGACGGGGCGGCGACGACGGGGACAGGATGGTGATGACGGGGACGGGGACGATGCGCAGGACGGGCCGGGACGGCGCGGCGGTGACGACGGGGACGACGGGGACGGGGACGACGGGGCGGCGACGAGGGATATGGAGACGGGGGCGGCGGGCGATGGGGCAGAGGAGAAGAAGCAGATGAGAAACTGAAATTTTTGAAGTGTTTAGTTATATAGGATGGACCTTTAGTATCGGTTGGAGCCACCAACCAGTACTAAAGGCCTGTTTTGGCCAGGCCAAGCGGCGGGAACCGCACACCCTTTAGTACCGGTTGGTGGCTCCAACCGGTACTAAAGGGGGGGCCTTTAGTACCGGTTGGACCCACCACCCGGTACTAAAGAGGGTGCGCTGGCAAGGTGCTGTGCGGAAAGTTTAGTCCCACCTCGCTAGCCGAGGGGCGTCCGCACTGGTTTATAAACCCCCGTGCGGTAGCTCTCTCGAGCTCCTCTCCAAAGAAGGCCTACTGGGCCTATATTGTCAGGACCCCAACTCAATGCCACATCGATCTAGCATGTAACACCTCATATCACTTTGCGGCCTCACGCACGGTATTCCCACAGGTGTCGCCTTACCTTTGCCCGGGACCGTTTGCGCCCTTTGGCACACGTATATGATAGTGTCGCTGGCATCCATATGATAAGGAGCCCGGGCTGACATGGCTAGTCGTAAACCCAATGTGGCACAGACTTACAGGGACAGGCATCCATAACCCAGCATCGAACGTGTCGGTCATCAGCGAGCGAATCCAAGCTGTAGCACTGGGCTAACAGGACTCCGGTGAACCGGGCTGTAGCGGGCTAATAGGACTCCGGTATTCATCGCGTGACATTTCCCCGAAGGGACAGACACAGGAACGAGGAAGGACACATGCCGGCCAGCCTAAGTGTTCCGGAGCAGTAGCAAGCTACCATGGCTCGGTGGAAACACTAGGAGACATTTCCCGGTAAGAGTGGCTACTAAGGATAAACAACTAGATAGTCAGATCCCACACATACCAAGCATTTCAATAACATACACACAATATGCTCGATATGTGCAAATACAACATGGCATCACAACATGACTCTACGACTCAAGTATTTACTCATTAGGCTCCGAGGAGCGAGATATTACAAACAGGGGTCTCATGACCCAACATTCAGAGCATACAAGTCAAAACACAAGCGGAAGCTATCATGTCTGAGTACAGACATCTATAAATGAAAAAGGCTGAGAAGCCTGACTATCTACCAAATCCTGCCAAGGCACAAGATCGTAGCTGAGGTAACAAGCTAAACGTCGAAGTCCACGTGGAACTACTAGTGAGACTGAAGTCTCTCTCTGCAAAAACATAAATTAAGCAACGTGAGTACAAATGTACCCAGCAAGACTTACATCAGAACTAACTACATATGCATCATTATCAACAAAGGGGATGATGGGGTTTAACTGCAGCAAGCCAGCTTTGACTCGGTGGCTATCCTAAACTACGACTGCAAGCAACTCTTTTGAGGTGGCGCACACGAGTCCACATATTCACCATATCAATACACCACTATGGATCCGCTCCCGTCTCCCTACGAGAACGCCATCCATAGCACTCAGGCTTATCTTGCGTATTTTAGGGTATCCACTTTCACTTGTCTATGAACTGATATAAGCAACCCAGAAGTCCTTTACCGCGGACACGGCTATTCGAATAGATGATGTTAACCCTGCAGGGGTGTACTTCTTCATACATGTTTCCACCACTTTGCGTCTGCACACGACATGTGCTCGACAGACTTCAAGCGAAAGCCGACGTGGGTGTAGACCACGACCTACCTAAACACTCAAGTCTCTAGTACAGGTTTATCGCCTATTCGGGTTCCATCCATGAGGAGATCCGGCCGGGGTTTCGCTCACAGCCCCAAATGATGTGAACAGGGTTCCCGAGACACCTAACGGGCATCCGGTACACTGTGCCACGTACCTACCGCATCACAGCCCACCCCTACGGTCAGTGCTATCCACGGCCTCCAGTAAGCTACAAACACCAGAAACTACTTGCAACTCCTGGACAGAGGACTAGGGTGAATAAGAAGTCGAGCGGGGTCATATTTCAGGGCCCAATGCATGGTAGTAGCTGAAATCATGGATCACAAACACAGAACTCAGTTCCTGAGGACGGCTTCAATGAGACAACCCACCATGTACTCCTACATGGCCTCTCACCTTTACCTTTTACCAAATCGTGTTCACACACTTAGCTCACACATAGTAGGACATGTTCACACACCTCTGATTCATCCCCGATGAATCAGACCTGACTCAACTCTAAGCAGTAGCAGGCATGACAAACAAACATGAATGATTAGGCACAACAGGGCTCAAGCAACTCCTACTCATACTAGTGGGTTTCATCTATTTACTGTGGCAATGACAGGTCATGCAGAGGATAAAGGGGTTCAGCTACCGCAGCAAGTAACAAATGACTCGTTGTTGTCCTAATGCAGTAAAAGAGAGCAGGGTGAGAGAGTAGGATTGTATCGGAATGAACAAGGGGGTTTTGCTTGCCTGGCACTTCTGAAGATAATATTGAGTCTTCATCAGTGTCAACGATCACATCGTCGGTACAACGTCTACCGAGGGGGAACAACACCGGCAAACACAGAAGAAACACGATCAATGCAATGCACAATATGATGCATGCTATGACATGGCAATATGAATGTGTTTTGGGCTAATGCACCTAGCTATGATTTAAATGAAGTTGGTTTGAATACATGATTCAAATTCCAACTCCATATATGGTTATTTAAATGCCCTTTATTTGTTTTGTCCAAAACAGAGGACAAACATTGTTCAAACATGCATGAAAATGGTACAGATGGGTTCCTTGAATTTTTCTGATAATTTTTCATATATAAATTATTTCATTCTGACTTACGGTTGATTTTATATGAATTTTAGAAGTTTAGATTATTTTCTGGAATTTCCTGAATATTAATAATTCCAGTAATTCATTATTGCGTCAGCCTGACGTCAGTGTGACGTCAGCAGGTCAACAGGTCACTGTCCAGTCAAACCTGACAGTGGGTCCCGCATGTCAGTGTAATTAGCTTAACTAAATAAATTAATATTAGATTAACTCCTAATCTAGGTTTGACCAGGGGCGGGGCCCACATGGTCAAATGGGTCAACCCCATCGGCGACATGACGCCGGCGAGGCCCGAGACGGCGGCGCGGTCTGGAAACGCAGCACGGGCCACGGTTCGGGGCGCGGATGGCACCGTTGGAACCCTGGGCCTCGTCCGCATCGGCTGGTGCTAGAGGGGTCGCTAGAGACGACCTAAATCGACGGCGGTGTCCGCTTCCGCGGCGGCCGGAGTTCGGGCGCCGACCGATTCGACGCTATGGTGCACTAAGGGAGGAACTGGTGGGTGCTGCGGGCTCCTAAGGTTGCGGTGAGCACGACGGTGGGCTCGGGAGCGACATGCGGTGGCTGTGGCCACGGCTACGCCATGGCCGGCGGTGAGAAGCTCTCGGCCGCGGTGGCGCTAGTGCTAGAGGGCGAGTTAGACTGCGGGCAGAGAGGGGAAAGGTGTAGGAGCTCACAAGGGGTCGGGAGTAGAGCTCGGTGGGCTCGGGGAGGCTTCGGAGGTGGCGAGCGGGCACCGGCGATCTCGGGCGGCCGGAGATGGGGAAGATGGCGTGGGCGGCGATGCAGGGCGTCCGGCAGGGCATGGGTTGGTGGAGAGGAAGAGGGGTTCGAGGCGGAGCCTCTGGGCGCAACAACGAGGCGAGGCAGTGGCTGTGGCCACGGCGACGCTCGTCGGCGGCGACGGACGCGTTCGGTGGCGGAAAGAACATAGGAGGGGAGAGCGTTTGGGGGAGAGAGAGGGAGTCCAGGGGGTCGGGGCAGCGCCGACGAGATGACACGAGGCGTCGCGGTGGCCAGGCGATGCAGACGAGCAGGGTGGTGGCGTGGCGAGCTCGGGCGCGTGCGCCGTGTCCCTCCTTTGCCTACTGGCACGAGGAGGAAGGCGACAGGGAGGAGGAGGTGGGCTGGGCTGCTGGAGGAGCTGGGCCAGGTAAGTGGCCCAGGTAAGTCCAGGTGGGTTCTCTCTCTCTTTCTTTCTCTTTTCTATTTCTGCAATTGGTTTTGATTTGATTTAAAATATCAAATCATTTTTCTAAAACTTTCTGTAAATTGTATGTGAGCTAAGGAACTAGTCCAAGGTCACAGGCAACTTACAAAAATATTTGAACTTTATTTCTTATATAATAGAAATAAATTCAACTCAAATATGTCATTGGTTTAAGTCAAAGGCCCAAAAATAAATAATTCTGTGATTCCAAAAATATTGGTTTGAATTTTACCTCTTACCAATATTTTCACAGAGTAACAGGAACATTTCTTTGGACTCATTTGATGAGATTTAAATGTTGGTTATTTTTAGAGGTCTTCTGAGGCTTTTGAAAATTCCTCAATTCAAATTTCATTTGAATTAAAACATGATGCTCACATGAGGGTCTAGCCTAGTGCATAACAGGACCAGGGATGTGACAACCCACCCCCACTAAACAAAAATCTCGTCCCGAGATTCAAGCGTAGGGTAAGGTGAAGGGGGAATGCAAACTAGCACAATCTTCACGATCCAGGTTGCACTTCAAATGAACGTTCATTCGTTCACCATCATTGTCTTGAAGTCTTGCTCTGAGAACTCCAACTATCATGACAATGAGAGGAAGGAAAGACCCGAAAAGAATCGTTCTTCTCGAAGGTCGAACAACTCAGGATTAACTCACGGAATGAGACATAGCAACATCTCTCGAGCTGAGAGACGAAGCACACCTCTAGCAGAATGGAGTGGAACAAATGACGGAGGTTTACTAGGTAGACTACAATTCCACACTTAAAAAGGTGGTAAACGATTGTCAACGTAGCGAGGAGTTGAGTTGCCATGATACCACAACGAGGCACCTTAGGGATGGTGACTCGTAGATATATCCCCTTAAGTGGCAAAAAGAATTACCTTTGATTCAGAGATCATTGAAACTCTTTAAACCAGCCTAAGGCAATCAAAATCGATCATTAGGAGGAGTTCTATGGAATGACATACCCGGACCAGTATGGATGATGTGGATTACCTTGTTGAAGACAATGTAATGGATGAATTTGCTTACCACCGAAAATGGAAGAGACCCATGGTAGAATGGCACATTGGCGGTGCAAACTGGGAACAAAATGCAAATGCTGGGAATGATTCTGGTAACTAGGGAAGAACCCAACAATAGAGAGTGAATTCACTGTTTGAAAAGGTCATAGCATTGCCGAGGAAACTGAGAGCACTATATAGTTAATGCCGACGATCAAACCTAGCACTTGAGCGTGCTCTCAAGAACTTGAGCATTTCCATAATCATCAAGATTTTACCAATATCCGTGTCAAGGATCCTGGCAACACAACTTGCTACCATGATGAATGATGATGGATGATGCAGATGCAAAGGAAGATAACACTTTCTCAGGTTTCACCCTTGGCGGGGCCAAGGAAATAAAATCTGGATGATCGACCGAGAGACATTTAGCACTCCGCTTCTAATGCTCTCCTTAATGTGCTAGCGTAATCCATTTATTGAAATGGTTTGGTAACCAGACCATCAAGTAAAAAGGTCGGACTTCGGGAGCACAAAAATCCATAAGGAACAACTAGGGAGTAGATCCTACGAAATCCTTATGGGGAGGTGGCCAACTTCCTCAATCAAGATATTATAATAACAGGTCTTCTGGCTGGGTGTGTTGGCCACGACATCCACTTCACCGGTTTCCGAGGGACCGATATTATAGTTCTTGGGAAATGTTCCAAACCATCATATCTGCCTGAGATTCAGATCTGGTTGGTGTCAGGATATTCCAGACTCATCGAGTCTAGGAAGAAAAATGAAAGTTTGCAACACAAATCGACGAGATGACGTTGCAAGATTCTCGGGAAATGAATTACGATAGCAAGATCCAAAACATGAGCTAGTTCTGCTACAACATGTGAACATGTTGTCCCAGACAAGCATGACCACAAAGTAGTCTTATAATAAAACACTACCGAGTTCAGGAGGGGGAACCATCAGCGAGGATATCGAAGTTTTGTACAAATCCGTCTGGTACCTTCGGGACTAGCACTTAGAACTTATTAACCTTGAACAAATCAATCAGTGGCTTGGTGTGCTAGGGACACATATAGAATGGAGGTTGCAAGTCTCCGAACAACAGAATACTTCGCACGTATGCATCACTGATTTGGGATGATTCCAAAGGAAACAACATTGACTTTCTCGAATCCACGGCGGCAACTTGCATCAAATGCACATGAACTGGAGGAAGTCACTTCTTACATCCGAACATATGCTTCATGAACTAGCATGAAGAAATGCTTTCAAAAGTTTCCAACACTAACTTAATGTTCAACAAAATCATGGAGGAGATAAGGATGTTGTTAATGGGCTCAACAACAATTCATCCGGGTTTCCTTTTAAAAGGAATTCCATAGTTAAGTGAACACGGTGATAGCATTGGTCAGACCAAAGAATATAATGGTGTATGCTCGAGGAAAAACCACGAGTAAGACAACATTACGAACATCGTTGGTTCTGACTTGATTTGAGGATAGCCCACACCCAAATCAAAGGTTGGACAAGATGATAGGTCCATTAACTGATCACGAGGGTCAGTCGATGAAATATCAACTTTCTTCAACACACACATACAAAGGATATCCCTTTGAAATGAACTAAGTCAGACAAGCTTTTATCTCCCAACTCTCCAAGTTGTTGTCTAGCTCAACCAACTAGCTCAGGAATATCCAACACAGATTCTTGGAGAAGGAGTGATTTATAAGAAAACCAACTTGATCACGAGCTCAACATAACAGTCAGGTGACAACCTAGTGATACTTTCGAGAAGATATTCGGAAAATCACGAACCACCGACATGTTAGTAAGCTCGAGAACAATCTCGCTTTCCAGAGCAAGACGATATGATCAAATAAGCAAGGATTGGCACTATCCTAACTCATTGATCGGAGAGTGCACCAGAAATAAGGACTAGGTAGCACAATCAACCTTAGGGTGACGATTCAATAATCAACACGCTAAGAATGAGGTTATCGTCCATTTAACTACCAAGCAACGGAGTTGCTAGCAGTATTGATTTCACACACCACGATTCACTTGTCGGCATTCCGGTTACAATAACACATGAACCGAGGAATGAACAATGATGGCAAGAAGTATCACTGTACCAAGAGTTCATAGGATGGTGTGCAATTCCCATGATAATCTTAATATAAAGATGGTAACACTCCAGGGTGGAACAGAACAAAAACTGGATTAGTATTTTGATCTGCGGAGTACAACTGCTAAGACCCAATCCTGGGTATGGATGAGGTACTAGAGTTTGTTTCTCCTAGTCATTCCAGAATAGAATGGCTTGATGGACCACAAGAATAATAGGCATCGATGAACGAATGCATACATACTCTTGACTATCAATTGATAGACGACGGTCAGAAGACAACTAAAGGGGGACAACTCAAAGGAACATACAGTTTTCTGAGTTGTGGATGCATAGATTAGTATGTTGAACCAAGTTCAACATGTTCCTTCCGGATAAGCCATGCAGAGAGGTAGGACTGGCAGAGTCACGATTTATGAATGGAGAACTCCTCAAGAGTACTCTGATTGTGATCTTTTGGTTCAAATAACTTCTGCCTGAATGGTTCATAGTATTTGGAAGAAGTAAAATACCATGGACCTCGAGGACTAATGCAAAAGTTACTAATTTCCTAAAGGAACTAGCAACACTATCAACATGAGGTAAATGGGGTGAATCTCGAGTTTAGAACCCAGAAATAGAATGCCTACTAACTAAATGGCATCACGGGATGCTTTCGATAATGACGGCCAGAATCATCACACTGGAAACACAGATCATGGCTAGACCACTAGATGATCCCCTAGGACACCTAGGGTCATAATAATAATCCCAACATATATGTCGAGGCAATAAATTACCTCAACGCACCGGTTAGTGTGCTTATTCTGACCATAAAGGACATCGGGAACGGAAAGAAAGGATTTGCAAATGCATCAGACTATTTAGAAACCTGGGATGACTCGGACGGCATAACGGCTGTAAATGCTCAGAAAAGATTTGAGACATTCAGAAAAATGGTGGCATAACCACTCGGAAGCACAATATCAAGGGTTCGATATCAACAGTTAACGTACGGAAGTAGTAGAAACTGAACAGAGGCTTAAGTCCAACAATTCTATAAGTCTACGGATTAGTAACACGTGATCCTAATAGAAAGAAGAGAAAGCCTAGTTCCTAATCCCCGTAGAAGAGAAGATGATGACTCAGATCAGATGGCCATGAGGTATAAGGAGTAAAAGAGCCTTACGTTTCAACCCACAATCAATTCCCCTACATATAACTAAAGCATTTCTAGACTCAACATCGACCAGTTTGGCTTGGTAATCCTACAGGCAAACAAGCTCTGATACCAACGCTGTCAGGACCCCGACTCAATGCCACATCGATCTAGCATGTAACACCTCATATCACTTTGCGGCCTCACGCACGGTATTCCCACGGGTGTCGCCTTACCTTTGCCCGAGACCGTTTGCGCCTTTTGGCACACGTATATGATAGTGTCGCTAGCATCCATATGATAAGGAGCCCGGGCTGACATGGCTAGTTGTAAACCCCAAGTGGCACAGACTTACAGGGACAGGCATCCATGACCCAGCATCGAACGTGTCGGTCATCAGCGAGCGAATCCAGACTATAGCACTGGGCTAACAGGACTCCGGTGAACCGGGCTGTAGCGGGCTAACAGAACTCCGGTATTCATCGCGTGACATTTCCCCAGAGCGACAGACACAGGAACGAAGAAGGACACATGCCGGCCAACCTAAGTGTTCCGGAGCAGTAGCAAGCTACCATGGCTCGGTGGAAACACTAGGAGACATTTCCCGGTAAGAGGGGCTACTAAGGATAAACAACTAGATAGTCAGATCCCACACATACCAAGCATTTCAATAACATACACACAATATGCTCGATATGTGCAAATACAACATGGCATCACAACATGACTCTACGACTCAAGTATTTACTCATTAGGCTCCGAGGAGCGAGATATTACAAACAGGGGTCTCATGACCCAACATTCAGAGCATACAAGTCAAAACACAAGCGGAAGCTATCATGTCTGAGTACAGACATCTATAAATGAAAAAGGCTGAGAAGCCTGACTATCTACCAAATCCTGCCAAGGCACAAGATCGTAGCTGAGGTAACAAGCTAAACGTCGAAGTCCACGTGGAACTACTAGTGAGACTGAAGTCTCTCTCTGCAAAAACATAAATTAAGCAACGTGAGTACAAATGTACCCAGCAAGACTTACATCAGAACTAACTACATATGCATCATTATCAACAAAGGGGATGGTGGGGTTTAACTGCAGCAAGCCAGCTTTGACTCGGTGGCTATCCTAAACTACGACTGCAAGCAACTCTTTTGAGGTGGCGCACACGAGTCCACATATTCACCATATCAATACACCACTATGGATCCGCTCCCGTCTCCCTACGAGAACGCCATCCATAGCACTCAGGCTTATCTTGCGTATTTTAGGGTATCCACTTTCACTTGTCTATGAACTGATATAAGCAACCCAGAAGTCCTTTACCACGGACACGGCTATTCGAATAGATGATGTTAACCCTGCAGGGGTGTACTTCTTCATACATGTTTCCACCACTTAGCGTCTGCACACGACATGTGCTCGGCAGACTTCAAGCGAAAGCCGACGTGGGTGTAGACCACGACCTACCTAAACACTCAAGTCTCTAGTCCAGGTTTATCGCCTATTCGGGTTCCATCCATGAGGAGATCCGGCCGGGGTTTCGCTCACAGCCCCAAATGATGTGAACAGGGTTCCCGAGACACCTAACGGGCATCCGGTACACCGTGCCACGTACCTACCGCATCACAGCCCACCCCTACGGTCAGTGCTACCCACGGCCTCCAGTAAGCTACAAACACCAGAAACTACTTGCAACTCCTGGACAGAGGACTAGGGTGAATAAGAAGTCGAGCGGGGTCATATTTCAGGGCCCAATGCATGGTAGTAGCTGAAATCATGGATCACAAACACAGAACTCAGTTCCTGAGGACGGCTTCAATGAGACAACCCACCATGTACTCCTACATGGCCTCTCACCTTTACCTTTTACCAAATCGTGTTCACACACTTAGCTCACACATAGTAGGACATGTTCACACACCTCTGATTCATCCCCGATGAATCAGACCTGACTCAACTCTAAGCAGTAGCAGGCATGACAAACAAACATGAATGAGTAGGCACAACAGGGCTCAAGCAACTCCTACTCATACTAGTGGGTTTCATCTATTTACTGTGGCAATGACAGGTCATGCAGAGGATAAAGGGGTTCAGCTACCGCAGCAAGTAACAAATGACTCGTTGTTGTCCTAATGCAGTAAAAGAGAGCAGGGCGAGAGAGTAGGATTGTATCGGAATGAACAAGGGGGTTTTGCTTGCCTGGCACTTCTGAAGATAATATTGAGTCTTCATCAGTGTCAACGATCACATCGTCGGTACAACGTCTACCGAGGGGGAATAACACCGGCAAACACAGAAGAAACACGATCAATGCAATGCACAATATGATGCATGCTATGACATGGCAATATGAATGTGTTTTGGGCTAATGCACCTAGCTATGATTTAAATGAAGTTGGTTTGAATACATGATTCAAATTCCAACTCCATATATGGTTATTTAAATGCCCTTTATTTGTTTTGTCCAAAACAGAGGACAAACATTGTTCAAACATGCATGAAAATGGTACAGATGGGTTCCTTGAATTTCTCTGATAATTTTTCATATATAAATTATTTCATTCTGACTTACGGTTGATTTTATATGAATTTTAGAAGTTTAGATTATTTTCTGGAATTTCCTGAATATTAATAATTCCAGTAATTCATTATTGCGTCAGCCTGACGTCAGTGTGACGTCAGCAGGTCAACAGGTCACTGTCCAGTCAAACCTGACAGTGGGTCCCGCATGTCAGTGTAATTAGCTTAACTAAATAAATTAATATTAGATTAACTCCTAATCTAGGTTTGACCAGGGGCGGGGCCCACATGGTCAAATGGGTCAACCCCACCGGCGACATGACACCGACGAGGCCCGAGACGGCGGCGCGGTCCGGAAACGCAACACGGGCCACGGTTCGGGGCGTGGATGGCACCGTTGGAACCCTGGGCCTCGTCCACGTCGGCTGGTGCTAGAGGGGTCGCCAGAGACGACCTAAATCGATGGCGGTGTCCGCTTCCGCGGCGGCTGGAGTTCGGGCGCCGACCGATTCGACGCTATGGTGCACTAAGGGAGGAAGTGGTGGGTGCTGCAGGCTCCTGAGGTTGTGGTGAGCACGACGGTGGGCTCGGGAGCGAGCTGCGGTGGCTGTTGCCACGGCTACGCCATGGGCGGCGGCGAGAAGCTCTCAGCCGCGGTGGCGCTAGTGCTAGAGGGAGAGTTAGACTGCGGGGAGAGAGGGGAAAGGCGTAGGAGCTCACAAGGGGTCGGGAGTAGAGCTCAGTGGGCTCGGGGAGGCTTCGGAGGTGGCGAGCGGGCACCGGCGATCTCGGGCGGCCGGAGATGGGGAAGATGGCGTGGGCGGCGATGCAGGGCGTCCGGCGGGGCATGGGTTGGTGGAGAGGAAGAGGGGGTCAAGGCGGAGCCTCTGGGCGCAACGACGAGGCGAGGCAGTGGCTGTGGCCACGGCGACGCTCGTCGGCGGCGACGGACGCGTTCGGTGGCGGAAAGAACAGAGGAGGGGAGAGCGTTTGGGGGAGAGAGAGGGAGTCCAGGGGGTCGGGGCAGCGCCAAGTAGATGACGCGAGGCGTCGCGGTGGCCAGGCGATGCAGATGAGCAGGGTGGTGGCGTGGCGAGCTCGGGCGCGTGCGCCGTGTCCCTCCTCTGCCTACTGGCACGAGGAGGAAGGCGACAGGGAGGAGGAGGTGGGCTGGGCTGCTGGAGGAGCTGGGCCAGGTAAGTGGCCCAGGTAAGTCCAGGTGGGTTCTCTCTCTGTTTCTTTCTCTTTTCTATTTCTGCAATTGGTTTTGATTTGATTTAAAATATCAAATCATTTTTCTAAAACTTTCTGTAAATTGTATGTGAGCTCAGGAACTAGTCCAAGGTCACAGGCAACTTACAAAAATATTTGAACTTTATTTCTTATGTAATAGAAATAAATTCAACTCAAATATGTCATTGGTTTAAGTCAAAGGCCCAAAAATAAATAATTCTGTGATTCCAAAAATATTGGTTTGAATTTTACCTCTTACCAATATTTTCACAGAGTAACAGGAACATTTCTTTGGACTCATTTGATGAGATTTAAATGTTGGTTATTTTTAGAGGTCTTCTGAGGCTTTTGAAAATTCCTCAATTCAAATTTCATTTGAATTAAAACATGATGCTCACATGAGGGTCTAGCCTAGTGCATAACAGGACGAGGGATGTGACATATATGTTCTGTGCTGCCTTGTGGGCCTACTGGGCCTTTGCGGGCCTGCATCCTGGCCTAACAACAGGTTGGGTTTTTAGTCGTATGCATGCCACTCTGGCCCAGTAGGCGGGCTTTTTTTTTATTTATTTTTTTGCTTTATTTATTTTTAGTTGTTTTTTTGTGTATTTAGAGTTTATTTGTGAATATATTTTCTTTAGGTACAAAAAATTACAAAGTTTCTGTTAGTGCCCGTAGTTTTCAAATTTGAATAGTTTAAATTTTGAATTATTTGAAATTAGTGTGAATCACTAGTTTGTGAATAACTTAACTTAAAAAATCAGTAAAGGCATGAAAGTATTTGTTTAGACATAAAATTTCTTCGCGTTTCAAATGCCAAAACACATAACTACCCTAACTATTACAGAGATTCCCTCCTGGGTGTGAAACACAAAAGAAAGTGATGATAGTGAAGCCGATCACATCCCAGATCTTTGGATGTGAAACTTTTTCTTCGCGTGTGTCCCTTTGCGCCGTTACCATGGAAAATCTTCATCATTTAACGGGATGCTCTGGTCAATATTCACTCCGAATGGAGCAATTTGATCAAACTTTTCATAATCTTCTGACATGTCTGTCTTGTCATCCACTCCCACGATGTTTCTCTTCCCAGAAAGAACTATGTGCCGCTTTGGCTCATCGTACGATGCATTCGCTTCCTTATCTTTTCTTTTTCTTGGCTTGGTAGACATGTCCTTCACATAGAAAACCCGTGCCACATCATTGGCTAGGACGAATGGTTCGTCTGCATACGCAAGATTGTTGAGATCCACTGTTGTCATTCCGTACTGCGGGTCTTCCTTGACCCTGCCTCGTGTCATGTTGACCCATTTGCACCGAAACAAAGGGACCTTCAAACCACGTCGATAGTCAAGTTCCCATATGTCCTGTATATAACCATAATATGTTTCCTTTCCTGTCTTGGTTTCTGCATCAAAGCGGACACCACTATTTTGGTTGGTGCTCTTCTTATCTTGGGCGATCGTGTAAAATGTATTACCATTTATCTCGTACCCTTTGAAAGTCATTATATTCGAAGATGGTAACTGGGACAGCAAGTAAAAGTCATCTTCAATAGAGGTGTCATGCATGGTACGTGTCTGCAACGAGCTGGCGAAACTCCTGGTTTGTTCACGTGTAATCCAGTCATCAGACCGCTCCGGGTGTTTGGAGCGTAGCAAATTCTTGTGTTCATCCATATACGGAGCCACCAAGGCGGAATTCTGTAGAACTGTGTAGTGTGCTTCAGTGAGAGAATGTCCGTCCATACATATTATTTGTTCCCCTCCTAGCGTGCCTTTTCCATCCAGTCTGCCTTATGCCGCGATTCAGCAACACCAATCGGCTTAAGGTCAGGAATAAGGTCAATACAAAACTCTATGACCTCGTCATTTTCATGGCCCATGAACCTCTCAAAGGGGAACATATTGTGTAGAAATACAGGACCCAAAACGTTAATCTCTTTGCATAGGTGAGCTAGGACGTGCGTCATGATGTTGAAGAAGGATGGTGGGAACACCAACTCGAAACTGACAAGACATTGCAGCAAATCATTCTCTAACCTTGGTATGATTTCTGGATCGATTACCTTTTGAGAGATTGCATTGAGAAATGCACATAGCTTCACAATGCCTAATCGAACGTTTTCTGGTAGAAGCCCCCTCAATGCAACCGGAAGCAGTTGCATCATAACACGTGGCAGTCATGAGACTTTAGGTTCTGGAACTTTTTCTCTGCCATGTTTATTATTTCCTTTATATTCGACGAGAAGCCAGACGGTACCTTAATACTAAGCAGGCATTCAAAGAAGATTTCCTTCTCTTCTTTGGTAAGAGCGTAGCTTGCATGACCCTCATGTATGCCGTCTTTTCCGTGCATACGTTGCCGGTCCTCCTGTGCCTCAGGTGTATCTTTTGTATTCCCATACACGCGCAAGAAGCCAAGCAGGGTCACACAAAGATTCTTCGTCACGTGCATCACGTCGATTGTGGAGCGGACCTCTAGGTCTTTCCAATAGGGCAGGTCCCAAAATATAGATTTCATCTTCCACATGGGTGCGCGTCCCTCAGCGTCATTCGGAACAGGTTGTCCACCAGGACCCTTTCCAAAGACCACGTTCAAATCCTTGACCATATCATGTACATCAGCACCAGTACGGTGGCGAGGCTTCGTCCAGTGATCCGCCTCACCTTTGAAATGCTTGCCTTTCTTTCTTACGGGATGCCTGCTCGGAAGAAATCAACGATGTCCCAGGTACACATTCTTCTTACAATTAGCCAAATATATACTGTCGGTATCATCCAAACAGTGCGTGCATGCGCGGTATCCCTTGTTTGTCTGTCCTAAAAGGTTGCTGAGAGCAGGCCAATCATTGATGGTCACGAATAGCAACGCCTTTAGGTCAAATTCTTCCCCCATGTGCTCATCCAACGCATGTACACCTGTTCCATTCCACAGTTGTAAGAGTTCTTCAACTAATGGCCTTAGGTACACATCAATGTCGTTGTCGGGTTGCTTAGGGCCTTGGATGAGCACTGGAATCATAATGAACTTCCGCTTCATGCACAACCAAGGAGGAAGGTTATACAAACATAGAGTCACAGGCTAGGTGCTATGGTTGCTGCTCTGCTCCCCAAAAGGATTAATGCCATCTGTGCTTAGACCAAACCATACGTTCCTTGCGTCATCTGCAAACTCCTTCCCGTACTTTCTTCCTATTTTTCTCCACTGTGACCCGTCAGCGGGTACTCTCAACTTTCCATCTTTCTTACGGTCTTCTCTGTGCCATCGCATCGCCTTGGCATGCTCTTTGTTTTGAAACAAACGTTTCAACCGTGGTATTATAGGAGAATTCCACATCACCTTGGCAGGAATCTTCTTCCTGGGACGCTCGCCCTCGACATCACCATGGTCATCGCGGCTGATCTTATAGCGCAATGCACCGCATACCGGGCAAGTGTTCAAATCCTCGTACTCACCGCGGTAGAGGATGCAATCATTAGGGCATGCATGTATCTTCTGCACCTCTAACCCTAGAGGGCAGACAGCCTTCTTTGCTTGGTACGTACTCTCGGGCAATTCGTTGTCCTTTGGAAGCATATCCTTTATCATTACCAGCAACTTTCCAAATCCCTTGTCAGATACACCATTCTCTGCCTTCCATTGCAGCAATTCCAGTGTGGTGCCCAGCTTTTTCTTGTCACCTACGCAATTCGGGTACAACAATTTTTTGTGATCCTCTAACATGCGCTGCAACTTCTTCTTCTCCAAATCACTTGCGCCGTTTCTCTTTGCATCAGCAATGGCCCGACCTAGATTATCAACGGGCTCATCCGATGCCTCTTCTTCAGCTTCTTCCCGCGTTGCCGGCTCAGCTTCTTCCCGCATTACCGGCTCGGCTTCTTCCCTCATTGTTGTATCATCATATTCAGGGAACCCATGGCCAGGATAGCTGTCGTCGTCCTCTTCTTCTTCATTGTCTTCCATCATAACCGCTCTTTCTCCATGCTTGGTCCAAACATTATAGTGGGGCATGAAACCGGACTCAAACAGGTGGACGTGAATGGTTCTTGACGTAGAGTAATTGCGACCATTCTTACAGCCAGTACATGGACAAAGCATAAAACCATCCGCTCGCTTGTTTGCCTCAGCCGCAAGCAGAAAAGTACGCACATCATTAATGATCTCCGGAGAGCATCAGTCATCGTACATCCATTGCCGGCTCATCTTCAATACACAGCACCGAAAACATCAAATTAGTACAATACATAAAGTTCATAAATAAAGAGCATACAACACTTCAATGCAACAAACAAATAACACTCTAGCTAAAGAATTTAAATGCAACAACAAATGCGATCAAGATCGCAACTAAGGTAACAATTGATCCAACAGCATAATGATACCAAGCCTCACTATGAATGGCATATTTTCTAATCTTTCTAATCTTCAAGCGCATTTTCTCCATCTTAATCTTGTGATCATCGACGACATCGGCAACATGCAACTCCAATTCCATCTTCTCCCCCTCAATTCTTTTCAATTTTTCCTTCAAATCTTCGTTTTCTCTTTCAACTAAATTTAACCTCTCGACAATAGGGTCGGTCGGAATTTCGGGTTCAACTACCTCCTACATACAAATATCTATGTCAACTTGATGGGCATAATTTGTCATAAACACGAAATGCAATGAATAGTTTTAAAAGAGAATATACCACATCCGAATCATAACCCGGACGAGGGCCGACGGGAATGGATATCAAAATCATGGCACTATGCATAACAAACAACGTATGGGTAAGATAATTATACGAGTAACTATATATCCAAATCACACAAACATCATGTTTTATATAAAACTTCATGAACAAGAGGCTCACCACAAGGTGGTGTCGGCGACGGGACGTTGCGAGCGATCGACGGTGGTTATGATGGAGATTTAGAAGGTACTAAGTAAACCACACCTACATATGCAAAACTAAGTGTTATTTTTGACCTCAAATTGCATATAAATCAAATACTAGCACATATATATAATTCCTCCCAAATTACTAAACTCAAAAATCAATCACTATATAAAGCATTGCACGAGCTAATCTAGCAATGAGAGATGAAAGGAAAGAGTTGCTAACCTTTGTGATCATTTGAATGGATGGGGGCCTTCAAATCTTGGACAAAATGTGTGATGAGCTTGAGAGGAAGAGGGAAAAGAACAGAGAGGAGAGGGGAAAGGGGAAGAACAGAGCGAGCTCGGGGGGACGAAGGGTCTATGTAGGACGACCTTTAGTACCGGTTCATGATACGACCCGGTAATAAAGGTGCTGGAGGGGCCCCGGACTAACAACATCCTGCCACCACTCACTTTAGTACCGGTTCGTGGCACGAACCGGTGCTAAAGGTTCGCCACGAACCGGTACTAATGAGAGCGGCCCGGCTAGCCGTTGGAACCGGCACTAATGTACACATTAGTGCCGACTCAAATTCAAACCGGCACTAATGTGCTTGACGTTTGACCCTTTTTCTACTAGTGTGATGATGATGATGATGATGATGATGAGTTATTATATCATTTATGAAAGAAACCACAGATTAGTTTCAACTGGATGGATCCTAGCTAAGTGAGCCTACCTAAGTAATATGGATATGGCATATACTTGATCACTTAATTAGCTAGGATCCATCCAGTTGAAACTAATCTGCGGTACTTTCACCTAATGATTTAACAACTCATTATAATGTAAAAACAATCTCTAAATTAAATTGAAAACACAAAAATAAAGGAAAAATAAAAAATAAAACCAAACCCCCCCAAACATTTAGTACAGGTTGGTGTTACCAACCGGTACTAATTGTATCCCCGCACCAGGGCCTGGCTTGTTCCACGTGGTGGCACTTTAGTGGCGGTTCGTGCCGAACCGGTACTAAAGGGGGGGGGCTTTAGTCCCCACCCTTTAGAGCCGTTTACAGAACTGGCACTAAAGGCCCTTACGGACCGGTGCTAAATCCCGGTTCTGCACTAGTGGCGCACGGGCATTGATGTGAGAAGCGCCGACGGGTCGCTGGAGCAAATGGGGAATGTGCGGGCAGCGGGGCCAGCACTTGGACGTCTCAGATTTGGTGGTTGGTGAAGTCGCGCGCGAGTCGTCGCTGTCCAGAGCACGGGAGCGGGCGCACGAAATAAGCGGGACGCGATAACGTTTTCCTCCCTGCACTGAACCCATTATACCGCGTGTGTGATTATCGCGCACCTGCTGGAGCGCCCGTTTTGGCTCCGCACATGCAAAAAGGTAGTTTTTTCCAGCGCACGGCTAAGATAGCGCGCTTGTTGGAGATGATGTTGGTCCGCCCTCACTCCAATACAATCAAATGCTTAAAACTACCCTACTTTATTTGCCTACCTTCAACTTGCGCTTGTCATTTATGTGAGCCCTCCATCCTCTACATCCTCTTATCTCCAGCCACATTGTAGTTCCAACTCCAAACACATATACTTCAGTTTTTTGACCTATCCAGAGTTTCTTGATTCACAACCAAGATTATGAGACTAGTGTCATCTTTCTATAGCCCATTGCACTATTCGGTTTAGGAGGCATCAGAACATGCAGATGTGCAGAAGTTCCGTGTTCAAGAGTACGCTGACTGATGGGGTGGTCGACCCAGAAGTGGGGCCAGACGCACGCGACATTGTTCCTGAGATTCAGCAAATGAGACAGCCATCTGGGATAGCGACAAAGAACAGGGACCAAGTGAGCAGCAAGTCGCGGAACAGCTACTGGGCAGTAATTAATCATCGGTGGTGATGTACACCAGTGATGAACCCGTCAGAACGGCTTGAAGATGCACTGGACAACGACATTGACCTTCCGCACTACCATGTCCATCTACCACATCCCGTCGGCCTTGGCGCTGATGGCGTTCGCTAGAAGGTCCGCGTTGGACAATAGGACCTATCAAGGCCTGCATGCGCAAAATATATATCTGCATTGTCTACATCGGCAAATTTTTTTCGTGCCTACGCACACTGTTCTCTAACAACACTGTGGGCTCCTTCCTAAATCCTAACTAGTCGCAAACCCTTGCATATGCAGCTATAATATATGCACATCACTAATTGATTCATGTGTCGATCATGATTATAATGAATTATTCCATCGTATCCCACACCTTGTTGATGGTGTTCTCTCTATTCTGTAATATGCCGATGACACAATTCTCTTTATGGAACATGACCTGGACAAGGCTCGAAACCTTAAATTCTTGTTATCAGCGTTTGAGCAAATGTCGTGTCTTAAAATGAACTTCCATAAAAGCGAACTTTTCTACTTTGGAGAAGCCACCGAGGCAGCGGTCGAGTATGCTGACATGTTTGGTTGTGCACATGGCCAATTCCCGATTAAATATCTGGGAATACCAATTCATTATCGGCGTCTCACCATTGCGGAATTGAAGCATGTAGAGGAGCGGTTAGAGAAATGATTGAGAAGTTGGAAAGGCAAATTGCTCTCAGTTGGAGGACAGCTGGTTTTGATTAACTCTGTCCTCACAAATATGGTTGTCTATATGCTTTCTTTCTTCCAACTCCCAAAAGGGTCTTGCAAAGACTGGACTATTTTAGATTCAGATTCTTTTGGCAAGGAAATGGTGAAAAAAATACAGACTGGCCAAATGGAGTGTGGTTTGTAGGCCGAAAGATCAAGGTGGCCATGGAATTCATGACTTGCAGATCAAGAATGAGGCCCTACTTAGTAAATGGTTGTTTAAACTTCTTACTAAGGATGGTGTTTGGCAAACCATACTGCGCAACAAGTATCTAGGCCAAAAGGCGGTGTCTCAGGCATATTGGACACCTGGCGACTCACACTGTTGGGCTGGCCTAATGGCGGCAAAGAAACACCTCTTTTGTTTTGGGTCTTTCGAGATAAGGGACGGGTCGGAGGTTCGTTTCTGGGAAGACATTTGGCTAGGCAATGCCAGTCTTCGAGAATAATATCCAGCCCTGTAGAACATTGCTTGCGAAAGAATAATACTATTGCGCAAGTGCTCAGTTCATCCCCACCCAACATTTTGTTTAGGCGGTATTTTATTGGCCCTCGACTTATGTCCTAGCACAATCTTTTATCCCGTTTGAATTCGATTAATCTTAGACAACGTCGGGATGTGTTTCGTTGAAACCTTACTACATCAGGGTCATTCAGAGTTGACTCTATGTACCGTGCACTCACGCACTCTGAGGTATCGATGAGTAATAACAAGAAAATTTGGAAGTCGAAGATTCCACTAAAAGTTAAAATCTTCATCTGGTATCTTTGTAGGGGAGTTGTTCTAACCAAAGACAACCTCGCATGACAGAACTGGCCAGAAAGTAAGAATTGTTGTTTTTGTACTCATGAAGAGACAATCAAACACCTCTTTTTCCAATACAAGTTTGCACGTTCTATGTGGTCAATCATCCAAATAGCGTCAAATTTGTATCCGCCCACAAGTGTCGCCAATATTTTTGGTCATTGGTTGGATGGTATTCCAAATAGATTCAAAATGCTAATATGGGTGGGAGCATACGCCTTACTATGGTAGCATTGGCTATGTAGAAATGATTTGGTTTTCAATGATAAAAATGCTTCTCCTCTGCAGATTATTTTACGTTGTACGCACTCGCTTCGTATGTGGTCTACGCTACAACGAGCGGAGTACCAACTACTGTTCAAGGCGATGTGTACGCGGTTGGAGCAGGTGGCTATGGTGGTTTTTACCCAACATGGGTGGCAGCATAATCTCCGGATGGTCCACTATGCCTTGCGACATATACATAGTGTCGGTCTATAGGACTCTACTGTCACCCATTTATCGTTTTTTTCTTTCATTTTATCAGTCTTTACGTGTTTGGCTATATGCATCCAAGTTAGGCAGAGGCCCGGTGTTACTCATAATGCTTTTTATCCGCTTGATGCTACATTTCAAGATAATAAAAACACCCTTAATTGAAAAAAGTGTCTGCCGAGTTTCACACCCAACATATATGACTCAGATAGTCGGCAAAGACTCTTTCCGAGTGCAAGATAACAAAGACTCGGATATATGACTCAGGTAGTCGGCAAAGATTCCAGTCGACGGAATGGAACAAACAATGCTACTACCACAAGGCACAGGTAACGACCAAAGCACAACAGTCATGGGCGTAGCCACAAGCCCTATGATTCTCCGCTGGAGCTCGCAGTGGGGCAGGGGACTTGTTGATTAGAGCCCGACGGCACTGATGAGGTGGAGCACCTCCCTGCACATGGAGCAGGCAGGCACGAGCTTCAGTAGAGGTGGAGGCGGCGCTGGCAGGAGGTCAATGTGACACGGTCGCAGCCTGCCATTAACTTGCATCGAGCGCCTCACGTTCCCCCCCTGCTGGGCATCTTCGCAAGGTGCTGCTTCGGTAGACCATGACAGGGAGGGAGCGGAGGAAGGAGGCAGGGAGACCGCGGCGCAGAAACGGGGAGTCGCCGATCAAGATGAAGCGCGAGCCTGGCGACGGCGTGCACGATTCTCTGGGAGCATGTTTTTAGGTGAGAGAGATAAAGCGAGAGAGGGGGAGATAGAGAGAGTGACTAACCCAATTTTCCTATCCGAGAGAGTTGAATGGCCAAGATGCGCGATCAAATGTTTACCACAACCTCTAGCACTACCGGACTCGCGGTCTATGCCTACAGCCAAGGGCCGTCGGCATAGATCTATGCCTACGGTTGCCGTCGGCATAGGCCCGTCGGCGTAGATGTCGTCAGCGTAGTCTTGTCAGACCGTCGGCATAGGGGCCTATGCCGACGGCCTGACTTCAGCCGTCGGCATAGTATAGCCGTCGGCAGTGTTTTTGTCTGACGGCAACGGACGGCGCCATCAAAAGCACTGACGAATCACGCAATGCCACGTCGCAGAGATATGCCGACGGCAAAGCCGTCGGCATACCTCTGCCACGTGGCAACCCGTGGTACTCCTGGTGGCAGGGCTATGCCTACATCAAAGCCGTAGGCATAGATGAATCTATGCCGACGGCTTTGCCGTAGGCATATCTCTGCCACATGTCATCTCCTGGTTCCTCCTGGCAGTAGGGCTATGCCTACGGCAAAGCCGTCGGCATAGATTTTCAGCTATGCCTACGGCTTTGCTGTAGGCATAGATGTGCCACGTGGCGAGCCCTGGTAACTCCTGGGCGTATATATGCCGACGGCTTAGCCATAGGCATAGTTTTTTTCCCTGTTTTCTCTTTTCCAATTCATTTGACAGCATTTCAAAACAGAACAATATGAAATTATGCAGAAATATGACAATTCATCATGTAAACATACTCAAGTTCATCTAAACATACTCAAGTTCACCATCATCATCTAAACATACTCAAGTTCATCACATCATCTAAAGATCATCACCGACGGAAGTTCATGAACATAAAAGTAGTGCAAGACATGAAACATCATAAAAGTAGGAATATGAAAGGCATGGCACGATGCCCACATGCATGGAATCATCAAGCAAGACCACATCCGCCAAAACCACCACCTCCGCCAAAACCACCACCACCTCCGCCAAAACCACCACCTCCTCCGCCAAAACCACCACCACCTCCGCCAAAACCACCATCGCGACCACCACCACTCTGCCAGATCGGAGTGACTGGGGTCGACGGAGCAGGAGTCGAGCCACCGGTCCCCTACATGTTTTAGAAAAGACTCTAACGGTAAATATGATATGATAGTGTTTCATGAACAAGAACTAGTTTGCCAGTAGTTAGGAAAATGTACTAACCGGACCATCACTGCCTAGTGCCGCCCATTCATCGAACGTGGGCATGTGTGGGGGTTCTCCCGCAGGTGGTGGTGGGGGTCCCATTTGTGGTGGATCCGTGCGGTTAGTCCAAGACGCCAACATAGCATGAATGTTAGTTAAACAAGCAAACTAGAAGATCAGAAGGAACGAAAGTGCAAAAATTTAGCTTGGTTTTAAGAGGGCAAAACTAACCATCATCATCTGACGGTTTTAATCATCGTTTGCCTTCACTCGTTTCGACAAACTCCTTATATGCCTACATAATCTAGGTTGTTTCTAAGTGAGCAATGCTGAAAATAATATGAGAATGCTAGATAGAAAAAGATAAAGAGGAAGTACTTACAGCATGCTGGCAGGCTAAGGGAGTCTGTGAATGCCCCGTAGTCTCTAACTGGCTCGGGTTGGTAGCCCGAAGCTGTGTGTACAAGATCGAAGGAGTGATCAAGCCGTCGAAACATGGATACCAGCCATTCTTCTTCCACTAGATGGCCACCACCGCCGTGTCGTCGTTCTGAGACTGGGCGACCTCAGCAACAGGAACATCCGGATGCAACTCCTAATAGTGATGAATGTAAGACCCCAGGTGCTCCTCGGTCTTGCCGTAGTACTAGCTCTCACCCTCCTTGCGATGACTCCGCTCGCGGGCCAGCTTCCACGACTCCATGTCTGAGAGCGGCCTCTTCAACTTGTCCTCCTACAACGTCAAATAGAAGTCAGCCATACATAAGAACATGACGGTAAACAAGAACAAAAATGCATCATGCACATAGATATACCTTCATGGCCTTGAAGCCCCAGTGGTTCCCGTTTCCTTGGCCGTGTGTCCCGTCGTCTCCACGGTTAGCCCGGGCCTTGATGCTCTTGGCAGCAAACTCTGCATCGGCGCCGAGCCACCTATCCACCAAACTCGCCCATCCGTCATGCCTTCCATATCATCAATGAGGAACAACCTATGCAAATTTTGGAAGCATGACATGTGAGCACGAAACATATAGTTGACTGCTTGAAACAATGAAAAGTTAGTAATAGTTACCATCATGAACTGCTCCCTGTTCAAGGTAAGTCGTAGCTTCTGCGCTTGAGTTTTGGTCATCTTTTGGTGCAGGTAGATGTGGTAGTACTGTGAGACGGCAACCCAGCGCACCTCGTACCGCAACTAACGAGCTTTCTTCTTCGCTGCCGCAAGCAAGACCACCTCGGCTCTGGCCTTATGCTCGTCAAGAACTCTATAGAGTTGCTGCAATCATGCATAAACCAGAAGCAAATAAGGCATGAGTTGAGTGATTCAATGATAAACTATGAATGAAACTGAAGACAAGTGATTCAGAAGAGAACTTACCCAAAATTTGGTGACCACGGCCTTAGCGGCCGTCCCGTACTCCGCGTTGCTGCAAGCCTCGTAGTGGCCCAGCTCGTGGCCAAAACCCGCTGCTGTGGGTCCCTGTCTGGCCGCGGGCAGAATAGGCCAGGCCAAAACTCCTTCAACAGGACAGTGATAAGGCCGTTCGGTTTACGGCCCTTTCCGCGAAGGATCCAGTTTCTGCAAAAGAATCAAATGATTGCCATGTGTACAATAAGAAAATGTTGTCATGTGTTGAAAATATGATTGAGAGGAACCTACTCTGTCCCCACAGGTTCAATGTGCCACTTGTGCTCCTCGATAGAAGGTGGTGTAGGTAGTCCGGCATTACCACGCAGCCACCCCTGCGGAGCACCCGGTGGCTAGTCACCCCACAACGCGGGATCAACCTCCCCTCCACCCTCCTCGCCCTCCTCCTCACTCTCCTCCTCGGCCTCCTCCTCCTCACCCTCCTCCTCCTCACCCTCCTCCTCGGCCTCCTCCTCCTCGCCATCAGGAACATACTCCTCCTCCTCAGACTCAGAAGGTGCCTCTGTATAGGAGGGCATCGAAGAAGACCCTCCTATTTCGGACACGGCCCGGAGTTTTTTTCCCCGGTTGCCTCTTCCCCCCACCTCCTCCTCCTCTAGGGGCTCTCCCCCACCGCCTCCTCCTCTAGGGTCTCCTCCCCCGACCCCTCCACCTCCCTGTGAGGTGTCATCCTCGCGTAGTTGGGAGGGAACCTTGTGGGCTCGTCCACTCCGAGTAAGTCCTTTAAATTTACTGGGGAAACTAGCGCCGCTGGACTTGCCCATGATTAGCAAACCTGCATTGAGAAGAGAATAAACAATTAGTAAGGATATCAATTAAACAAGCATACAGGAAAAACATTAATACCAGAAGAGCACATTAAGCATACTATTGTAATGATCATTAAAAGGACTTACATTTTCTAGAACCCATATGAATCATCACTATTGTAATCTATTTGTGGACCGGTCTCATCATCACTATCACACATATCTTCTTCGTTGTCTGATGGAGGTGGAGGCTCTTCCTCATCGTCAACGTCTTCATTTAACTTTTCAAGCATAATTATGTCTCTTTGATTCACAACTGCCTCACCATCAATCCGTGCATCGTCGTCATTTGGGTCCATGTCAACATAACCCAAGTCATCATCCTCGTTGTTTCGGACCACGTCATCATGTTCCTCTTGATAGAACACTCCCTCATATGTCATGGGGTTTATGTTGTAGTAATCATCATCGTTCGGGTCCGGTAGCTTACCATGCGGCGACACCTTGAACACAACTTCCCAACCCTTTAGGTACTCTTTCTGCCATGGGTAAGGAAGATAATATACTTGTGTGGCCTGGGTAGCGGCGATAAAGAGATCAGCTCCGGCATAGACGGTTTATGGTTTAACTTCAACTAAACCAACAGAAGGCGTATGTCTCAGACCCTTTTTGGGGTCGAACCATCGGCATTTGAACACAGTGAGACTTAGGTGTTCGCGGCCATGTTTGAATGTAAGCTCGTATATTTTTCCTACCCTTCTGTAGTAATCTACTTTATTATCTCCTTCAATAAAGACTCCGGTATTTATGGTTTTGGGATCAGGCCGACTGTTCTGGTGCTCCTCTGTATGGAAGTGATACCCATTCACATCATACTTTTCGCATGTCATGACGACAGGATCAAAACGCATGGAAAGCCATCTCAATTCTTCACCCATTTATTCGGTCGGATCATTTCCCTACAAGTTTAATTGAAATTATAGGGTGCATGAGTTTCATTGAAAGTGTGAAAAATTACTTTGTCCATGAACCACGCAACGAAATTTTTCCTTCCATCAGCACCCTTTCGGAGAAGAGCAAGTGCCTCCGCTTCAGTAGGAGGCAGCAATCCCGTCCATTCTTCTTCAACGAATAGACTACAATAAGAAAAGCGGTATAAGAACTAGGCAAAGTGAACATAACGAATTGACTAAAAGAATGGTGCAAAGGTATTACCTCATCCACTCATCCTCAACTTCCTTGATGTCGTGCAAGATATAGAACATGACATCCTCCCACTCATCTCGTGGCATGAGATAAGGTTTCGAGCATCCAACCCTACCACCTTGCCCGGTGAATAGAGGCAACTTGGGTTTATACTTGGGTTCTTCTGTATTGTATCGAGACACCTTATTGTGCAACGTGGGAACATGGTCCGGATAGTTGGCTGTCCGGAGGTCTGCCACCTCCTCTAGGATAATTGCCTCAGCTATGGAAACTTCAATCTTAGCTTTGTTTCCACATTTCTGTCTCAGATGCTTGTTCTGTCTCTCAGGGCCGTACTGCCACGATTCTGCACAGGGCCCCCCAACAATACCTCATTCGGGAGGTGCAAAAGGAGATGTTTCATCGGAGTAAAGAAGCCTGGCGGGAAGATCTTCTCTAGCTTGCATATCAACTCCGGCGCCTTCTTATGCATTTCTTTTATCTTCTCAGGACATACTTCTTTAGCACAAAGCATGCGAAAGAAATGGCTTAACTCCGCAAGCACACACCAGACACGCTCGGGAACATAGCCCCGAACCATCACCGGCATAATCCGCTCAATCCATACATGATAGTCATGACTCTTGAGCCCGGTCACTCTTCCCGTTGAAAGATTGACCCCCTTACTTATATTTGACGCATAACCATTAGTGAACTTCACGACGTGTTTCAGCCACTTGAATGTCTCCATCTTATGATCCTTTTTAAGTACGAAGTCAGCATCTGGCTTGAACCAAGATTTTCGACTGCCTGTGGGAGGCTGCATGTGTAGACGTGGTCTATCACAAATATTCTGTTGATCAACTCTAGCATTAACGTTATCCTTTGTCTTCTCAGGAATGTTGAGGATCATGCGAAAAAGGGACTCTGCGACATTCTTTTCGGTGTGCATCATGTCTATGTTGTATGGAAGTTTGAGGTCCTTAAAATAGGGAAGCTGCGTGAAGGGGGTAATGTGAGTCCAGTTGTGCGTCTCACCATATCCTTAAAAAAAATTCCCTTTACCTTTTCCTTTGCCCTCGCCCTCGTCTTTGCCTGTGGCTTTGCCTTTGCCTTTGCCTTTGTCTTTGCCTTTCCCCTCACCGGCAGGCTTAAGAGCTTTCAGCTGAGCAAGCACATCCGCACCAGAAAACGTTGGAATCTCGTTTACTTCATGGACAACTTTGCCTTTTGTGAAGTTCTTCTTGTCTTCCTTATCAGGATGGTCTGGAGGGAGGAACTGTTGATGCAGGTCAAATGCAACATACTTGCCACCCTTCTTCAGCCAAATGAAAATCAAGGCCTGCATGCACACGGGGCAAGGCATCTTTCCACTTGTACACCATCCGCAGAACAGGGCATAACCGGGAAAGTCATGCATGCAATATTGTAGCCAAACTTTCATCAAGAAATTTTTCTGCAGATGTCCGTCGTATCTCAACCTCGGGAAGTACCAAGAATGGTGCAAATCATCCACCAACGGCTGCATAAACACACTCAAATTCTTCCCCGGATATTCAGGCCCCGGAATTATAAGCGACAGGAACATGGTCTTGCGTTGCATTATGGCGCCGGGAGGGAGATTCAGCGGAATAACAAATACGGGCCAACAGCTGTATGGATTAGATGACATACCATATGGATTGAACCCATCACCTGTTATAGCAATTCTGACATTCCCAGCCTCGGCTGCTTCCTCCGGGTAGTCTATATCGAATGACTTCCATGCTTCACCTCCTGATGGATGTACAAATTTTTTTTGGATTGTACCTTTTCCCTTCCTTGTGCCACTTCATCATTTTGGCAGACTCCTCGGTGATGAAAAGGCGCTGCAGTCTTTTTATAAAATCAAGATACCGAAGAACCTTCACAGGGATTTTTAGCTGCTACTTCTGACCATGCTTATCGACCACCTCAATATACCGAGAGGAACCGCACTTCCTACAGTACTTGTCATCCGCATACTCATGCCTAAACAAAAGGCAATTCTTTGGACAAACATGTATTTTCTCATAGTCCATCGAGAGCGCCTTCATGATTTTCTTTGTAGCGTACATGGTTTTCGGCAGTTCATGGCCCTCAGGCAGGCTGTTAGCCCATATTCCCAGAAATGCTTCAAAGCAACCTCGGCTACAGCCGTACTCAGCCTTGACTGCCATCAGTTGCGAGATGGCATCTAGCACAGACAGCTTGGCACCCTCATAGAGAGGTTTCTTTGACGAGGCCAAGATTTCCAGCACAGACAGCTTGGTTCCTTTGCGGTTTCCTCCGGCTCCTTCGGTTCATTCGCTGAATGTGACGGAGGTGTCGTCTGTGCAGCAAAGACATCATCTAGCATGTCTCTAACCCCATCGTCCTCATAACCAGCGGCGCGTTGTCGTATCACATCCTCTCTACCATGGTCCCGCTGGGCAAAGTTTATCGGCATATTAAAGTTGGGCATAAATCCATGCGTGCGAAGGTGCTTAGTCATCTCACTCTTATCTCTGCGGATACGCCTCTTACATCTGGCACACGGGCATTCTGGCACCATCCTCATTGGACTACGGAATATCTCTTTCAAAAACACATCAGTTTTCTCGACCCACTCTGTTGTTACTTGATTACGACGGAAAAACCCACTATACATCCACTGATTATCTGCCATCTCTGCTTTATTAGAAGCCACACAACAAAATTAAGGATTCATTTAAATTACCCACATCAATATTTTATTTTTTACAAGGTTGACAAGAAACGACATTTAATACACCTACATGTCTAATAGGTAAAGATGGGTCCTAATCCCACCCGAGAATGTGTAGATTGAGTACGGTCCATGCTCTACCCCATTCCGAGACAAAATTTTGGCAGCACCTCCCCGCTGCTATCCAAATACAAGGATTCGGCCGTAGGCCGAGTGGCTGCCGGGCACTACTTTGAAGAAGTTCTTGAAGGTGCTCGTTCGATAGTGGCTCAGTGCTCGAAGAATATTAAGTTCTAGGGACATGTACTCCCATTGTAAAAAGAAAGTTTTATTGAGTTATCAAGGTTGTGTTTATACTTTTGCCTGAAAGTATTATGATGCCTCCTGTGCGGCCGTTTATGTATATATGTATATAACCTGAAAGTTTGCAGTCATCGGCTTTTGCCCCCATGCATATAATGCGGGGGTGTTCGCCAAAAACGCGTATCCACACTTGATCGAACGTCTTGGTCCATTAAGGAGGTGGTAGCTCAGCGAACGAGGAAATCGGACTATATTGCTTTAACACTTTCACTTAGCCATAGGAGTTTGACGGTGGGGCTACTATATAGCCCCTGGTACTTCCGCGCTCATCCGAATACGGGGCGCGTACGTACATGGCCGAGAAACGGCCCTTCGTTAATGCAGAGGAATCCCGAAGATTCCGCGGAGTCATCGAGTGGTTGACCAGTCTCTCACTATATCATGACAGTTAGTTTTCGGCTTTCTCTATTGAGGTGCTCATCCGGATGAACCAGGGCACAATCGCAGTAGTTCTCCCAATGCTACCTCAACCGATATGGCTGAACGTAAGGTACCAAAACATGGGAGCCGGGCAAACCCAACATTTGACCAAAGACATGATTCGGAGCTGATGCATATAGGGCCAAACTCGCGACGCCGAACACTCCCTAAGGTGTTCGGTCTTTATAACATATACCGGGCTGAACAATGCCCGTAATAATAAACCCCGTGTGTCCAGGTATGTGCAATATCCTGACGTGTCCACATGCCAATAACATCAGCATCCTTCTCGGTTGTGTAGAGTATCCGGAGGATGTGAGCAACAAGATACAGTAAAAAAGGTTTACGCAAGGTCTTAATCTAAAAAGAAACCTTTGGGCGGGTCCCTGCTGCACGTTTGCGCCTGTGTCTCCGTTGTGCCGTGTCCTGGACAGGTGTAGCACGATTGTCATTTGTAAAAGGAAAGAACTTAGGTGAAAGTTGCCGTGCCAAAAAGAAGGAATTGGTTATTATCAATGAACTATCAAAATTCAAGAGAAGTCAAGTTGAGCCGGGCTGGCCCTGATTACACGCGGGAAGCCCCTGGTATCGTCTATGAGGGTTTGATCATTAAACCAATCTCATGTATATGTAGCGGAGCACCGGACTCGTCTAACCGTGTCCGTGGTCTTGACGACCTGTCATCTTTTCTTGTTGGTGAGGCCGTCTTGTTCGCGGCTGTTAAAGCCGCCGCATCCTCTTCCGTACGTGAAAAGCGTTCAGTATTTCCGCTAATTGTGATGATGCCACGTGGACCGGGCATCTTAAGCTTGAGAAAAGCATAATGCAGTATTGCATGAAAACGAGCGAAAGCCGTTCTTCCAAGTAGTGCTTGATAGTCACTTCGGAATGGAGCAACGTGGAAAGTTAACCTTTCGCTTTGGAAGTTATTTGGGAGAACCGAATACAACCTCTAGCAGTAGAGAGCCCGTACCGCGGGCCTCTTGGCATGGTATTACTCCCTTGAAGGTAGTATTACTATGGATTATTTGTGTCGGGGCTATCCCCATTTTGCGGACTGTGTCCTGATATATCAGATTGAGATCACTGCTGCCGTCCATGAGGACTCGTGTGAGATGGTACCCATTTATTATTGGGTCTAACACCAAGGCCACCAATCCTTCGTGCCAGATGCTTGACGCGTGATCCCTGCAATCAAAAGTGATCGGGCAGACCAACTAGGGGTTGATCCTATGGGTGAGGGGCTCTATGGTGTGTGTGTCTCAGAGTGGTGTTTGCTTGTCTTCTTTGTCACATGGATCACGTTTACCGTTTTTCCTCTGGTGGGAATTTTTTCTGTCCTCCAGTTCTTTGCTGGTGAGGTTCGTCCTTGTCTTCGCTTGGTTTCTCTTCCCCTTTGTGTTCGGTGTTTAGCTTACCGGCCTGCTTGAAGACCCAACATTCTCTGTGGGTGTGATTTCCAGGTTTGTCGGGGGTGCCGTGAATCTGAGAGAGCTTGTCAAGAATCTTGTTTAAGCCAGATGGTCCTTCTCTGCTACCTTTAAAAGGCTTTTTCCGCTGACCTGGTCGAGAGCCCCTGAATCCAGTGTTGACTGCCGTATTATCTGGGCTACCTTCTTTATTTCGACGCTTGTTTTTGTTGCATCGTGGTTTTCCATTGCCATCCCTGACTCCGGATGTGCTTGGGTCGCTGGTGCTGCTACGGGCTAACCAGCTGTCTTCGCCCGCGCAAAAGCGGGTCACGAGGCTTGTTAGGGCTGCCATTGTTCTCGGTTTTTCTTGGCCGAGGTGTCTGGTGAGCCATTCGTCTCGGACGCTATGTTTAAAAGCTGCTAAGGCTTCGGCGTCTGGACAGTCGATGATTTGGTTCTTCTTGGTGAGGAATCTGTTCCAAAGCTTTCGGGCAGACTCTCCGGACTGTTGGATTATATGACTTAAATCGTCTACATCCGGAGGTCGGACGTAAGTCCCTTGCAAATTATCCCGAAAAGCGTCCTCGAGCTCCTCCCAACTTCCAATTGAGTTTTCAGGGAGGCTTTTCAGCCAGTGCCGAGCTGGTCCTTTGAGCTTGAGGGGTAAGTATTTAATGGGACGGAGATCATCTCCCCGAGCCATATGGATATGGAGGATAAAGTCCTCGATCCAGACTCTAGGGTCTGTGGTCACGTCGTACGCCTCTATGTTCACTGGTTTGAATACTTCTGGGAATTCGTGATCCAGCACCTTATCTGTGAAACATAGGGAGTGTGCGGCGCCCCTGTATTGGGACATGCCATGGCGTTCGGACGGTTGTAGTATTCACTTTTGATTTTGTGCCGGAGCGAGCTTCCTAGATCCGTAGATGGATCTGGTCGTACCAGATTTTTGGCGCAAGTTCTCACGTAGATCGTGTGTTGACTTATGTGCGACTTTGTTGGCCGCTCTATCACAGTCACAAGGTGGTGGATCCTGCCGATTGGTCGTGTCATTTTTCGGCTGCGTGGGCTCTAAGGCCTCATCGTCGAATTTAGGTAATAGCTTGCGCTTTGGATAGCTATTTGTGTGGTAACTTCCACCATACTTTGTTTCGTTGTCGAGCACTTTGTTCCATCTGCTGTTGACCGTATCTTGTGCGTCCTTAAGCCTTTGCTTCTGCTTCTTCATGCTCCTCGTTGTGGCAATAAGCCTTCTGCGGAGGTTCTCTTGCTCCAAGTGCGTATCCGGGATGATATGTGCCTCTTCATCCGGACTATTTTCCTCCCGAGATGAGGTTTGATGAGGTTTATCCTTGGCGTCGCCGTGTTCGGACACCGGATCCGCACTATGTTCGCCGTTTGCATCTTCGTCGTGCTCTGCCACCTGGGCGGTGCAGTCGTCGTTTCTTCTAGAGTCGACTGGACCATTATTTCCTCTTGCGCTGTTATCACTGTTTTTGCTATGGCGGGACTTAGAGCGGCGCCCCTGACGTCGGCGCTTGGGTTGCTTGGAGGGGGCATCCTCCGCTATCTCTTCGCCATTGCCCTCTTTGGGTGTATCCAGCATGTATACGTCATGTGATGAAGTGGTTGTCCGGCGCCTTGTGGGCGCTGGTTCCTGTTCGTCTCCTGCATCTTTGTTCATGCCGTCGATTTCTTCGGAGTCGAAGTTAAGCATGCCGGTTAAGTCGTCGACAGTGGCTACCAAGTGGGTGGTGGGTGGGCAACGAATTTCTCCGTCGTCTGCATCCCATTCTAGCCGAACATAGTTCGGCCAATGTTCTCCTAACAGGGAGAGAGACCTTAATGAATTTAGCACATCGCCAAAAGGCGAGTGCTAAAAGATATCCACGGAGGTGAACTCCATGATCGGCGCCCAATCGGGTTCAACAGGCACGGATATAAGAGGTTCGGAGTCCATGGCCGGGGGTGAATCCAGTGGTTCGGCAACACGGCTCTCGTAAGGGGTGAAGTCAGTGTCTGGCTCTATCGCCACTAAGAGCGCGGCCTCCGTGGCGGGGTCTATCCCTCTGCTCTCGGATGGCGCGATTTGCTCCAGATTGACGGCCGGAGTAGTTGCAGATGCGATCTCCCGAATACTATCCGACGGCAGAGTTATGTCATGCTCGTCGTGACTGTGCGGCACACCTGATATGGGCTCGAATCCATCGAAGATCAAGTCTTCGCGGATATCGGCCATGTAATTCAAGTTTCCGAATCTCAACTGATGGCCAGGGACATAGCTCTCGATCTACTCCAGATGGTGAATCGAATTGGCCCGCAGTGCGAAGCCGCCTAATACAAAGATCTGTCCAGGGAGGAAAACCTCACCCTGGACCACATTACTACCGATGATCGAAGGAGCCATCAAGCCTTATGGTGACGACACAGTGGAACTCTCAATGAAAGCACCAATGTCAGTGTCAAAACCGGCGGATCTCGGGTAGGGGGTCCCGAACTGTGCGTCTAAGGCGGATGGTAACAGGAGGCGGGGGACAAGATGTTTACCCAGGTTCGGGCCCTCTTGATGGAGGTAATACCCTACTTCCTGCTTGATTGTTCTTGATGATATGAGTATTACAAGAGTTGATCTACCACGAGATTGTAGAGGCTAACCCTAGAAGCTAGGCTATGGTATGATTGTATGTTGTCCTACAGACTAAACCCTCCGGTTTATATAGACACCGGAGGGAGCTAGGGTTACACAAGGTCGGTTACAAGGGAGGATATTTACATATCCGTATTGCCTAGCTTGCCTTCCACGCCAAGGAGAGTCCCATCCGGACACGGGACGAAGTCTTCAATCTTGTATCTTCATAGTCCAATAGTCCGGCCAAAGGATATAGTCCGGCTGTCCGGATACACCCTAATCCAGGACTCCCTCAACAATCATCATCAAAAACAAATGGTATATCTTTTTGTAATAAACTAGTCAGCGGGTGAGAAATTTTTGAGAAGTCCTTAATGAACCTCCTATAAAGTCCGGCATGACCAAGGAAACTTCTTATACCTTTGATGTCCTTGGGACATGGCATCTTCTCAATAGCATCAACCTTGGATTTATCAACCTCAATACCTCTTTCAGAAACTTTGTGCCCCAAGACAATACCTTCGTTAACCATAAAGTGGCACTTTTCTCAATTCAAGACAAGATTAGTTTCTTCACATCTCTGCAAAACTCGATCAAGGTTGCTCAAGCAATCATCAAAATAAGATCCATAGATGAAGAGATCGTCCATGAAAACCTCACAACTCTTTTCACAAAAGTCAGAGAATATAGCCATCATGCATCTTTGAAAGGTAGCAGGTGCATTACATAGACCAAAAGGCATACGTCTATAAGCAAAAGTACCAAAAGGGCATGTAAAAGTAGTCTTTGATTGATCTTTGGCTGACACAGGTATTTGAGAGAAACCAGAATAACCATTTAGAAAGCAAAAATGTGTATGTTTGATCGATAAAAGGTAAGGGGTAATGATCCTTTTTAGATGCCTTATTTAATTTGCGAAAATCAATTACCATCCTATAACCTGTAATAATTCTTTGAGGAATCAATTCATCTTTATCATTAGGAATGACAGTAATACCTCCCTTCTTAGGGACACAATGGACAGGACTTACCCACTGACTATCAACAACGGGATAGATTATACCTGCCTCAAGGAGCTTTAGTATTTCCTTTCTTACCACCTCTTTCATTTTAGGATTCAGACGTCGTTGATGATCATGAACTGGTTTAACATCTTCTTCGAAATTAATTTTATGTTGACATAGAGTGGGACCAATAGCAGCACGGTGCTTGTTCAGAGTTTTCAATAATCTCTCCTCCTCATGCTCTCAAAGGTTAGCACTAATAATAACAGGATATATCTTTTTCTCATGAAGATAAGCATACTTAAGAGTATCAGGTAACGGTTTAAGCTCAAACACGGGATCACCCTTGGGTGGAGGAGGATCACCTAGGATTTCAACACGCAAATTGTTTTTCAGAATAGGTTCCTGTTTAAAGAATACTTCGTCTATTTCCCTTCTTTCATTCATAAACATATCATTTTCACGGTCTAGCAAATATTGTTCTAAAGGATCACTAGGAGGTACCGTAATAGAAGCGAGACCAATAATTTCATCCTTACTAGGTAATTCTTCTTCACGGTGTTGTCTACTAAACTTAGAGAAATTAAATTCATGAGTCATATCATCTAAATCAATAGTAACAACATCCCTTTTGCAATCTATGGTAGCATTAACAGTGTTCAGGAAGGGTCTACCAAATATAATGGGACAAAAGCTATCTTGTGGGGATCCAAGAACAAGAAAATCAGCAGGATATTTAGTTTTCCCACACAAGACTTCAACATCTCTAACAATTCCCATTGGTGAAATAGTATCTCTATTGGCAAGTTTAATTGTGACATCAATATCTTCTAACTCAAGAGGTGCAATATCATGCATAATTTCTCTATATAGGCTAATAGGTATTGCAGTAGCACTGGCACCCATATCACGTAAGCCATGATAACAATGATCTCCTATTTTAACAGAAATAACATGCATGCCTACCACATGTCTAGGTTTATCTTTAGCACAAGGTTTATCAATTCTAGCAGTTTCATCACAGAAATAAATAACATGCCCATCAATATTATCAGACAAGAGATCTTTAACAATAGCAGTATTAGTTTCAACTTTAATTTGCTCAGGAGGTGTATAAGTTTTAATATTGCTTTTACGAACCACAATTGAAGCTTTAGCATGATCCTTTATCCTGACACGGAAACGTGCTTTCTCAACATAAGAAGTAGGAACAATTGGATCATTATAAGTGAGAATCTTTTCTTTAACTTTAATTGGTGCATCTACTTTTACTTCTATGGGAGGATGATATTTAAACAACTTCTCCTTGGGGAGATCAGCATAAGTAGCAAAACATTCATAGAAAGAAGCTACTATCTCAGAGTCAAGTCCATATTTAGTGCTAAATTTACGGAAAACATCGGTATCCATAAAAGATTTAACACAATCAAAACTAGTTGTCATACCTGACTCCTTACCTTTGTCGAGGTCCCAATCTTCAGAGTTGCGTTTAATTCTTTCCAATAAATCCCATTTGAATTCAATAGTCTTCATCATAAAAGAGCCAGCACAAGAAGTATCAAGCATGGTTCGATTGTTATCAGAAAGCCGAGCATAAAAATTTTGAATAATCATTTTTCTTGAGAGCTCATGATTGGGGCATGAATATAACATTAATTTAAGCCTCCCCCAAGCTTGAGCGATGCATTCTCCTTCGCGAGGCCAATATATATATATAATTGTGATCACGATGAACAAGATGCATAGGATAAAACTTCTGATGAAATTCCAGTTTCAATCGTTTGTAATTCCAAGACCCCATATCATCACATAGCCTATACCATGTCGATGCATCTCCCTTCAAAGATAAAGGGAAAACCTTCTTCTTAACAACATCTCCGGGTACACCTGCAAGCTTAAATAATCCACAAACTTCATCCACATATATTAGATGCTCATCAGGATGTTTTGTTCCATCTCCTAAAAAGGGATTAGCTAGCAGTTTTTCTATCATACTCGAAGGAATTTCAAAGCAGACATTTTCATTTTCAGTAGGTTCAGTAGGTTGAGGAGCAACTCTTTGCTCTACTGATCAGGGTGAAGATACCCCGAACAAGCCCCTCAGAGGATTACTTTCCATGGTAATAAGTGACAGTAAATTTCAGCACACTATATAAATTTTTCCTTACCAAATTCCACCTACCAAAGGCGCTTCACTCCCCGGCAACACTGTGAATGCTAATATAGATTGCAAAAAGGATGTTGTTACTATTGGTTTAGGTGATATGTCTCATGAATTTAATTTCTCTAAATTTCGTAGACAACACCGTGAAGAGGAATTGCCTGGTAAAGATGAAATTATTGGTCTTGCTTCTATTGCCGTACCTCCTAGTGATCCTTTAGAACAATATTTGCTAGACCATGAAAATGGTATGTTTATGAATGAAAGAAGCGAAATAGATGAAGTATTCTTTAAACAGTAACCCATCCCGAAACACAATTTGCCCGTTGAAATCCTAGGGGATCCTCCTCCACCCAAGGGTGATCCCGTGTTTGAGCTTAAACCGTTACCTGATACTCTTAAATATGCTTATCTTGATGAGAAAAAAATATATCCTGTTATTATTAGTGCTAACCTTTTAGAGCATGAAGAAGAGGGATTATTGAAAACTCTGAAGAAGCACCGTCCTGCTATTTGATGACCCGCAAGTATAGGGGATCTATCATAGTCCTTTCGATAAGTAAGAGTGTCGAACCCAACGAGGAGCAGAAGGAAATGATAAGCGGTTTCCAACAAGGTATTCTCTGCAAGTACTGAAACAAGTCGTAAGATATAGTTTTGTGATAGGATAATTTGTAACGAGCAACAAGTAACAAAAGTAAATAAGGTGCAGCAAGGTGGCCCAACCCTTTTTGTAGCAAAGGACAAGCCTGGACAAACTCTTATATAACGAAAAGCGCTCCCGAGGACACATGGGAATATCATCAAGCTAGTTTTCATCACGCTCATATGATTCACGTTCGGTACTTTGATAATTTCGTATGTGGGTGGATCGGTGCTTGGGTACTTTCCTTACTTGGACAAGCATCCCACTTATGATTAACCTCTATTGCAAGCATCCGCAACTACAACAAAAGTATTAAGGTAAACCTAACCATAGCATGAAACATATGGATCCAAATCAACCCCTTACGAAGCAACGCATAAACTAGGGTTTAAGCTTCTGTCACTCTAGCAACCCATCATCTACTTATTACTTCCCAATGCCTTCCTCTAGGACCAAATAACTGTGAAGTGTCATGTAGTCGATGTTCACATAACACCACTAGAGGAGAGACAACATACATCTCATCAAAATATCAAACGAATACCAAATTCACATGACTACTAATAGAAAGACTTCTCCAGTGTCCTCAGGAACAAACGTAACTACTCACAAAGCATAAACATGTTCATAATCAGAGGGGTATTAATATGCATATAGGATCTGAACATATGATCTTCCACCTAATAAACCAACTAGCATCAACTAAAAGCAGTAATTAACACTACTAGCAACCTACTTGCACCAATCCCGGACTTGGAGACAAGAATTGGATACAAGAGATGAACTAGCGTTTTGAGAGGAGGTGGTGCTGATGAAGATGTTGATGGAGATTTCCCTCTCCCGATGAGAGGAGTTTTGGTGATAACGATGGCGATGATTTCCCCCTCCGGGAGGGAAGTTTCCCCGGCAGAACAGCTCTGCCGGAGCCCTAGATTGGTTCCGCCAAGGTTCCGCCTCGTGGCTGCGGAGTTTCGTCCGAGAAGATGGCTTCTTATTTTTTTTCCATCGAAAGACTTCATATAGCAGAAGATGGCCACCAGAGGGCCACAAGGGGGCTCATGAGGTAGGGGGTGCGCCCAGGGGGGTAGGGCGCGCCCCCCACCCTCGTGGCAGGGTGTTCCCCCCTGGTGAATCTCTTCCACTGAGTATTTTTTATATATTCTCAAAACGTCTTCCGTGAAGTTTCAGGACTTTTGGAGCTGTGCAGAATAGGTCTCTAATATTTTCTCCTTTTCCAGCCCAGAATCCCAGCTGCCAGCATTCTCCCTCTTTAGGTAAACCTTGTAAAATAATAGAGAATAGGCATAAGTATTGTGACATAATGTGTAATAACAACACATAATGCAATAAATATCGATATAAAAGCATGATGCAAAATGGACGTATCACTATTGGATGTACTCTTGATGATCTTAAGGGCAGTAGTCCCACTCTATGTCAACACAAAATAAATTTGGAGGAAGATGCCAAACCAGTTCGTGATCATCAACGACGGCTGAATCCTAAGATGAAGGAAGTGGTAAGAAAGGAAATACTAAAGCTTCTTGAGGCAGGTATAATCTATCCGGTTGCTGATAGTCAGTGGGTAAGTCATGTCCATTGTGTCCCTAAGAAGGCAGGTATTACTGTCGTTCCTAATGATAAAGATGAATTGATTCCTCAAAGAATTATTACAGGTTATAGGATGGTAATTGATTTTCGCAAATTAAATAAAGTTACTAAAAAAGATCATTACCCCTTACCTTTTATCGATCAAATGCTAGAAAGATTATCCAAACATACTCATTTTTGCTTTCTAGATGGTTATTCTGGTTTTTCTCAAATACCTGTGTCAGCCAATGATCAATCAAATACTACTTTTACTTGCCCTTTTGGTACTTTTGATTATAGACGTATGCCTTTTAGTTTATGTAATGCACCCTCTACCTTTCAAAGATGCATGATGGCTATATTCTCTGACTTTTGTGAAAAGATTTGTGAGGTTTTCATGGACGATTTTTCCGTCTATGGATCCTCCTTTGATGATTGCTTAAACCACCTTGACCGAGTTTTGCAAAGATGTGAAGAAACTAATCTTGTCTTGACTTTGGAAAAGTGCCACTTTATGGTTAATGAAGGTATTGTCTTGGGGCATAAAGTTTCTGAAAGAGGCATTGAGTGATAAAGCCAAGGTTGATGCTATTGAAAAGATGACGTGTCCCAAGGACATCAAAGGTATAAGAAGTTTCCTTGGTCATGCCGGTTTTTATAGGAGGTTCATTAAGGACTTCTCCAAAATTTCTCGGCCTGTTACTAATTTATTACAAATAGATAAAACATTTATTTTTTATGATGATTGCGTAGAAGCATTTGAAATACTTAAAAAGCATTAATCTCTGCACCTATTGTTCAGCCACCTAATTGAAATTTACCCTTTGAAATTATGTGTGATGCTAGTGATTATGCTGTAGGTGCTATTCTAGGGCAAACAGTTGATAAGAAATTAAATGTTATTCAATATGCTAGTAAAACTCTAGAAAATGCTCAGAGAAATTATGCTACTACTAAAAAGGAATTCTTAGCAGTTGTATTTGCTTGTGATAAGTTCAGACCTTATACTGTTGATTCTAAAGTAACTATTCACACTGATCATGCTGCTATTAAATATCTCATGGAAAAGAAAGATGCTAAACCTACACTTATTAGATGGTTTCTCTTGCGACAAGAATTTGATTTGCATATTATTGATAGAAAGGGAGCTGAGAACCCCGTTGCAGACAACTTGTCTAGGTTAGAAAATGTTCTTGATGACCCACTACCTATTGATGATAGCTTCTCTGCTGAACAATTAAATCACACAAATGCTTCTCACACTGCTCCATGGTATGCTGTTTATGCTAATTATATTGTTGATAAATTTATACCACCTAGTTTCACATACCAGCAAAAGAAAAAGTTCTTCTATGATTTGAGACATTACTTTTGGGATGACACACATCTTTATAAAGGAGTAGATGGTGTTATTAGACGTTGTGTACCTGAGCATGAACAGGAACATATCTTACACAAGTGTCACTCCGAGGCTTATGGAGGACACCACGCTGGAGATAGAACTGCACATAAGGTATTACAAACTGGTTTTTATTGGCCTACTCTCTTCAAGGATGCCCGTAAGTTTGTCTTATCTTGTGATGAATGTCAAAGAATTGGTAATATTAGTAGACGTCAAGAAATGCCTATGAATTATTCACTTGTTATTGAACCATTTGATGTTTGGGGCTTTGATTATATTGGACGTTTTCCTGCCTCCAATGGATATACACATATTTTAGTTGTTGTTGATTATGTTACTAAGTGGGTAGAAGCTATTCCAACTAGTAGTGCCGATCATAACACTTCTATTAAAATGCTTAAAGAAGTTATTTTTCCAAGGTCTGGAGTCCCTAGATATTTAATGACTGGTGGTGGTTCACATTTTATTCATGGTGCTTCCGTAAAATGCTTGCTAAGTGTGATGTTAATCATAGAATTGCATCTCCTTATCACCCAAAGTCTAGTGGTCAAGTAGAATTGAGCAACAGAGAACTCAAATTCATTTTGCAAAAGACTGTTAATAGATCTACAAAGAATTGGTCCAAGAAACTTGATGATCCATTATGGGCCTATAGAACTGCATATAAAAATCCTATGGGTATGTCTCCGTATAAAATAGTTTATGGAAAAGCATGTCACCTTCCTCTCGAACTAGAACATAAGGCTTATTGGGCTATTAAAGAGCTCAATTATGATTTCAAACTTTCCGGCGAGAAGAGGTTATTTGACATTAGCTCACTTGATGAATGGAGAACCCAAGCCTATGAGAATGCCAAATTATTTAAAGAAAAAGTTAAAAGATGGCATGACAGAAGAATACAAAAGCATGAGTTTAATTTAGGTGATTATGTGTTATTATACAACTCTTGTTTAAGATTTTTTGCAGGAAAACTTCTCTCTAAATGGAAGGTCCTTACGTTATCGAGGAGGTCTATCGTTCCGGTGCTATAAAAATCAACAACTTCGAAGGCACAAATCTGAAGGTGGTGAATGGTCAAAGAATTAAACATTATATCTCAGTTAATCCTATAAATGTTGAAACCAATGTTATTGAAACCGTAACCCCGGAGGAATACATAAGGGACACTTTTCAGAATGTATCAGATGCCAAAAAGGAATAGGTATGTGGTACGGTAAGTAAACCGACTCCAAAGCAGTTTTTATGGCAATATTTCTCCATTTTGGAATATTTAGAAAAATAGAAAAATAAGAAGCAGTCCGGGAAGGACACGAGGCCTCCATGAGGGTGGAGGGCGCGCCCCCCTACCTCGTGGGCACCTTGTGTGCTCTCCAGACTCTGTTTTCTTACACGTTACGTATTTTGGTCGGTAAAAAATCATTATATAATCTCCCGAAGGTTTTGACCAACGTATCACGCAAAAATCTCTTGTTCTTGTTTCAAGCTGTTTCACTACAAGAAATATGTCAACTTGTGACCTTTTGTTAGTGACCCTGGAAGAATTGGTCATAGATCTATGACCATTTCAGACCAATTGGTCAAAAGTTGTTCGGGGGGCTCCAAAACCTAAACTATAACGACCATTTTGTTCAGAAAGGTCGTAATTTCCTTACATGAAATGATCATAAAGCAGATAGCACTGGTCTGCTGCCTTATTTCTAGCTGATCATGACCAATATAGATGGTCATAACCTTGTAAATTGTGGTGGGTTGCTATGACTAGGCGCCACCTCATCAGTTTTGCCTATGTGTCATGTCCATGTGGCAGTTTTTGCCCTAGGTTGTGAAGCAACCTATATTTCTGTCATTCCCAAAATTCCCAAAAAAATCTCATAAATTCTTTGGGTCATATCTTCATCAAATATGTAAATATCCTTCCTTGCCTAGTTCAAAACTAATTCAACAATATTCATTTTCCTATTCTGTTCACGACAGCACTTTATGAAGGAAGTGCTATTTATATATTCTTGATTGCCCTCGGAATTTTTGGGCACTCTTTCCTATGAAAATCATTACCGGATGACAAAATTCAGCTCCACTTGCCTAGCAAATCTTCCTCGGCAAATTTCCATAGTTTTTGTCCACCTAGAAGCATTGTGAAGGAAGTAACTTTTTTATATATCCAAATGACATGAAATTTATACAGTTTCTTCATATGCCCAAACTATCACCCTCCTCCAAATTGCAGCTCAGGAAAATTATCTATGTGAGCCCAGGTTCAATTTATATTTTATGGCCAAATTGGCACGTAGCAAAGCAAGTGTTATCTAGACCCCTCCTATTAACCTCAAACTCTTTGGGCACTCTTCCATACCCAAATCATTGCCACATGATAATAGTCAGCTATATTTTCCTAGTCAATCTTTCTCAGGAAATTTTCAAAGTTTCTACCTCGAGAGAAGCTTTGTGAAGTAAGTACTAGCTAGGCTTACCCAAATGATCTGAAAATGTACCAAGGCATAACCATACCTATTTAACTTACCTAAACCAAATTTGAGCTCATTTCATTCATCCAATTTCTCTCAATAGTTTTCCCAAGTTTCTGTCCATAGAAGAGCATTGTGAAGGAAGTACCACTTTGGCATGTCCAAATGGTATCAATTTTATATGGTGCTTTCCAATGCCCAAATAACCATCCTCCACCAAATTTCAGCTCAATCCATTCAGTATTTTGAGCCCAACTTCAACATTCATATTTCTGTCCAGTGTGGTACTTTGCAAAGCAAGTACCACCTAGGATCCTCCTTTTGATCTGAAAATTTGCGAAGACATTCTTCTTAGTCGATGATCATCCTCAGCAAAAACTCACGCCCATTGGCCAATGTGCATTTCCCATACTGCTAATCAAACACTTGGCTGCTAATTCATGTTTGAGCATCGATCGGTCTCCTCGTGAGAATATTATGTTGTAATTTTCTTCCTATAACCTACCTGGGGAGTGCCCAACCCACTAGACATGCCTAGGCTGCCCAGAACACATGGCAACGCCACGGTCACGCGGTGACCACGCGTCGGGCATGCGAGTTTACGTGCTCTAGAGTTGGGGGCCTTGGCCACCGCCCAAACCTCAACCTATCGCCATCAAACCATGTATTTATGATTAAATAGGTACTTATGTAACTATAAATGATTTTTGGAAAAAATAAATAGTAAACTATGAGGCAGCTGCAGTTCAAATTTGACCCCCTTCCTACTGAATCGGCGGGAATTTGTCTTTTTCACCAGAGGTGGATCAAAACTTTTGACGCCCAACAATTTTGTCAATTGTGCATTAAATATGGCCTAGTATTTTATAAAAATGATTTGGTCCAATTTTGCAACAATTATTTGGGAGGTCCTTCACAAAAAAACCTCCTTTTGGGCACTCGAAAAATGGAAAATGGTTTTTTCGTCCAAAGAAAATGAAAACTTCCTTTTGCACAATATGGGATCATTTGAACAAATTATGCCATGAATGTGGCCATAAGATTGATCATTTGGCTTGAAAGCCATTGATCTCCACACGTGATAGCTCGTTTTTGAGAACACTTTTTAAAAATAATTGCCGTATTACAAGTTTGTTATTTTTCCTAGGAACTTGGCCACATATAATGACACAATGCGAAGGTTTCCCAATTTTTTGATTTTTTTGAATTTTTTATGCCCGTTTCAATATGCGGTCAAAACGGCGGGAATGACCGTTCTTATCTAGTGGTTAAATCTTGGATTTTTTTGGTGTTTATATGATTAAATAGATACTTATGTACCTAGAAATGATTTTTGGAAAAAATAAAGAGCAAACTACAAGGCAGCTACAGTTCAAATTTGACCCGCTTCCATTTGAATCAGCGGAAATTTGTCTTTTTCATGGGAGGTGGATCAAAACTTTTTACACCCAACCATTTGGTCAATTGTGCATTAAACATGGCCAAGTATTTTATAAAATTGATTTGGTCCATTTTTGCAACAATTATTTGGTAGTTCCTTCACAAAAAACCTCCTTTTAGGCACTTGAAAAATGGAAAATGGTTTTTTCGTCCCAAGAAAATGAAAACTTCCTAAGGCAACATTGTTTGCCATTCCAATATACACCCTTGTGCACAATATGGTATCATTTGAACAAATTGTGCCATGAATGTGGCCATAAGATTGATCATTTGGCTTGAAAGCCATTGATCTCCACACGTGATAGCTCGTTTCTGAGAACACTTTTTTAAAATAATTGCCGTATTACAAGTTTATTATTCTTCCTGGGAACTTGGCCACATATAATGACATAATGCGAAGGTTTCCCAATTTTTTTGATTTTTTTTGAATTTTTTATGCCCGTTTCAAAATGCGGTCAAAACAGCGGGAATGACCATTCCTAGCTAGTGGTTGAATCTTGGAATTTTTTTGTGTTTCTCTGATAAAATAGATACTTATGTACCTAGAAATGATTTTTGGAAAAATTAAAGAGCAAACTATGAGGCAGCTGCAGTTCAAATTTGACCCGCTTCCAGCTGAATCGGCAGGAATTTGTCTTTTTCATGAGAGGTGGATCAAAACTGTTTACACCCAACCATTTGGTTAATTGTGCATTAAATATGGCCTAGTATTTTAGGAAAATGATTTGGTCCAATTTTGCAACAATTATTTGGGAGATCCTTCACAAAAAAACCTCCTTTTGGGCACTCAAAAAAAATGGAAAATGGTTTTTTCATCCAAAGAAAATGAAAACTTCCTTAGGCAACATTGTTTGCCATTCCAATATGCACCCTTGTGCACAATATGAGATCATTTGAACAAACTATGCCATGAATGTGGCCATAAGAGTGATCAGTTGGCTTGAAAGCCATTGATCTCCACACGTGATAGCTCGTTTCTGAGAACACTTCTTTATAATAATTGTCGTGTTACAAGTTTGTTATTTTTCCTAGGAACTTGGCCACATATGATGACACAACGCGAAGGTTTTGCATTTTTTTGATTTTTTTTGAATTTGTTATGCCTGTTTCAAAATGACACATTTCTTGGACCAATCAGAAGGCAGAACCTCCCTTCCCACAGATCACCCCCCTAAGCCGATCTGAGCCGTCCACACCATACAGATCCAATGTCTCCTAAACGCACGCTGGCCAACCAAACCCTAGCATCGTGAAGCAGACTCCCCTCCCTCTCCCTCTCCCCGACCCATTCGGCGCCGCCTCCCTTTCCCCGAACCAGATCTCCCTCCACGACCCAGACCTCCCTCTCCGCTGTCCCAACTCCTACCCCGCCGCCGGCCTCCCCCCAAGCGCCGCTGCTCTTGACCTGCAACGACCAACGACGACGGCCCCCCATCGCTGCCCCCTCCTTCCCCATCCCGCCGCGGCGAGGAGATCCATTCCCGCCGCCGCCGTTGCCCCCGCCCCCTTCTCCCCGATTCAGACCACATCCTCCCACCACAGCTCGCCGTCGGGCCTCCTCCTCCCCTCCTCGCAGATCTAGAGCACAAATCCAAACAGCACACCATTCGCCCGTTGGCTTCCCCCTCCCTTCCCCTCACGCGCGCGACCTCGTCGTCGTCGCGGCTCAGAGATCTCGCCTTCCCGCCGGCAGCAGCCATGGATGCCGTCGACTCCATGGTGGACCCCCTCCGCGAGTTCGCCAAGGACAGCATCCGCCTCGTCAAGAGCTGCCACAAGCCCGACCGCAAGGGTAAGGACCAAAGACTCGCGCCTGCTCGTCTAGATCCGGTTCGTTTTCCTCTTTCGCCAGATCTGACGCTGATTGGGCACGCAGAGTTCACCAAGGTGGCGGCGCGGATGGTGATCGGGTTCGTCGTCATGGGGTTCATCGGCTTCTTCGTCAAGCTCATCTTCATCCCCATCAACAACATCATCGTCGGCTCCGGCTAGGTGCGAACGCGTCTCCTCCGATCTCGTCTCCCTCTTGTTTGCACGGTTTAGTTAGACTTGGGTCCTGTTGTCTCGCGCTATGATCTGTTGGATCTGCGGTGTGCATGCACAGTCCTTCTATCTGACCAATATTTAGTAAGCTAGATTTTAGTAGATCCTTTTTTCCTCCAAATAGACCTGCCAATTTCTACCTTGTTAGGAGAATTCGAATGAGTCAAGGGTAATCAGCTGTGGGGAACTGGGGTCATGCTTAAGTCATTGCCGCTAGTTGCCTCCGCAGGACGAATTGGGGGCATAGGCTGGTTCCTCACCACACAATTTGGGAAAAGAGGAGCTTTTGCAATGTTTTGCTGTTTCTGCACATACCACCAGTTCGCCCAAGTTGGTGTCGATTCAGTGCATCTAAATTGGCACCTACTGAGTAGACAGGTTACATACCTATGTTTGTCCATGGTTCGTGCTATGTGTCGATGTATTCTTCATTCTTTAATGCACCTGTGTTCACGCATGGCCAGCTTTATGTATTCACAATATAAAGTTGATCTATACACGCATGGCAAGCTTTTGTAAAATAAGAAAATAGGTAGGAGTCAAAATATTGTAGGACACGTGTTATGCAGTGTTGATCTATACTTTAAAGCACCTATGTTCACGCATGGCCAGCTTTATGTAGCAGTGTCGCGTGTGACCTCAAAAAGGCTTTGAAAATCCTGATTGAAAATGAAGATGGTAATACTGATTCTCAGACCAAGAACATTGTGTTTCCTGAGCTCTTCCAATCCATTTCTTAGAATCCATGCTGGTGGTGTCTTCTACTATATGTGCATTATTCTATTTACCATGTTAGCTATGGCCGATCAGTCTGTTCTATCTGTTTCATGTGGTCGTTCGACATGTGTGGTGCCAACTTGCATTTCTTTGATAGCTGATGTCAATAGTCTTTTGGTTCATACATCTTAGTGCCTCATATATGAATGCTCTTTCTGGGTTTTTCAATTTCTCTCCCCCCTATCTTTTGCTGACTACACTGATTATATGCCTTTCTACATCGATGCTCTTTTTTATGCTGGTCCTATGTCATGGGTGTTAATATCTACTACCTATTTACTGCTTGTTGTGCAAAATCTTTTGGTTATTGTAAATCATTCCCTGCTGTATAAAGTTTGGTTTTAGTCTGTTGCATTTTGTTGGTTCCTATCTTGTCAATGTATACAACAATATTCTTTCTTGGTGGCCATTTGTGCTTCACATTTTTTGGGTATGCTACTTCTCTAATGAGTGGGTGCATCTCTTCTTTGTTTTATCATTCTATATTGTTTTCCTAACCTTTTTGGTATTCTGCTTTCTCCTTGCAGATGGCAAGCACCATTTTTTTGGTTCCTATCTTGCCAATGTCTACAACAATGTGTGCGTCCTCTGTCTCATCTGTGGCATTACCGTAGGGCAACTCATAATGGGCCTATCAAGCATACTGACCTTGTGATGATAGATAAAGAGGTTGATTTCAGTGCCATTCTGATAAATATATTATTAGCCCTATGAATTGAAAAATGAGTGCTTCTTGGTTGTTTCTGTTGTTGGTCCAGAAGATTCTTGGTGCTTTTAGTGCAGTACTATACTATTCTCCTTGGCCCTTCTTGCTTTGTTAACTAAATGGTTTAGTCCTGCGCTTCATAGAAGCAGTTTTAACTAAATGTAATGAACTAATTAAGTGCCTTCTTTTATTGTTGGCTAATCCTTTGGTTTTATCGCATGCTACATTCTACTCTCTCCATTCCTAAATATAAGTCTTTCTAGACATTTCAAATGGGCTACAACATACGGATGTATATGATGATATGCTACCACTCTAATAAGTCCAAGCACTATAAACCCTATGAACTTAATAATGATACTCTTCATGCTATGAGTAAAGTGCTCTATTTTCTTGCGTTACCTTGTATGAATGAGTATATCGTCTTAACTATCTGGGGACAAAAATCATTGTATTAGCTGAATTTGTGTTATCTTTCGAAAGAACTTGTCCTTTTTTTGAATGTTCTGTTCATAATATATTGGCTCCAGTATTTTGATTCTTCTCTTCTGATTCATGTAACAGGGCGACGGCCGAAGGCATGATGATAGTTCTACTGCTGTTCTAGTGTAGCGAAGGTAGCCTAGTCGACTATGGTCGCGTAGTTAGTCATGCATACAGTTTCATCTGACTAGAGTAGGAGCCCAGTTTGTGCTGATTGTCAATTATCATCGTGATTGTCCCTATATCTGTGTGACTGATTGTATTTGTATCTGTGTTGTAACTGTGTCATGACAGAAGGATCCCAGTATATTCGTATGACTGTGATTGATTCTCGCAGTTGTTATTTGAAATATTACTTGTGTTTTCTGTCTGTTCTTATTTAAACATGGTTATTTATTTCTCTCAAATTGTCAAATTGTAATCTGAATAATGTGATGCTACCAAAAGGGTCCCACTTTAATAGAACCTGACAACTGGGACCCATCTGACTAGTGGACCCTTCTTTTGGGAAAAAAGAAAAATTAAATTCATTTAGACAAAAAGGCCACAACCCACCAATAAAAAGGCTGCAATATTGGACTTGCCCATGAACCCAACCAAAAATTGACAGACAGAAAAAAACACAAATAGGCTGAATTGTTGGGCTAGGCTCATGTAGAAAATCGAATTGGACCGGGCTGAATCTTGTGCCACATCAGATTGCCATGCTAGATGCCTACGTGTCATGGGGAGGTTGCTAGTGACCAAAATGCCACAGTAGACGTATTTTGGTCATAAATGTCTTCGACCATTCCAGAAGAATGGTCGCTATAGTCAGTTTATGACGGCTAGCTTTTGACCTTATGTTTTTGGTCACAAAAAGGTCACAAATGGAAATTTGTGACCATTCAGTGACCAATAGTGGTGGTCACAAGTTGACATATTTCTTGTAGTGTTTTCTGCCAGAGTTGTCAAAGCTAGGCATCATGTCGTCTCCCTCCTCCTCCAACAATGAGGGCAACGATGCTTTGCTAATCAAGATAGAGCTGAAGAGAGAAGAACCCATGGAGATCAACAAGGATGAAGGGATCAAGAAGGGCACGGAGGACCAAGCTCCGGCAACAGAAGACATCCATCAACTTGATCACAATCTTCTTACCCAAACTGAGATCGAAGCTTTCAAGATGATTGAGTTAGCTCGTATACAAAATAAGTATCTCACACGTGAAAATATTTTGTTGAAGGAGCATATCATCACACTCAAAGGCATTATCCACAAGTAAGAAGACCTCCTACGATCGATGTGCGACTATCCACCATCAACAACTCCACCTTCTTCACCAACAAAGGAGACATAATCACATGGGTATGGGCACTCCCCTTGGAAACTTCTAAGCTCGGGGGAGTGCCCGGTATAGTATCACCATCACTTTTATCTTTACCATTTTTCTTAGTTCGATCCTTTTGGTAATATCTTGATCTAGTAGAATAAAGTTTTAGTATAATCTAGTTGTTAGTTTTTCTTTATGATCCTTCTATGTAATCAAGTCCGTGAGCTATATATAATAAATATTAGTGTTGAGTCAAGGGCTTGATTATTTTTCCATGATCTTGAGTGAATAAAAGAAAAGAGAAAGAATAAAAAGAAACAAAGAGATCATATGGATCTTATGGAGAGTAATGGGCTCACATAGAAAGAGTATGATGACTAAAAGTGGTTGAGAGTTGACAAACATAGTTTTGGTCATCGTTGCAATTAATAAGAAGTAATAAAGAAAGAGAGGTCTTCACATATAAATATACTATCTTCGACATCTTTTATGATTATGAGCACTCATTAAAATATGACATGCTAAAGAGTTGACATTGGACAAGGAAGACAATGTAATGGGTTATGTTTTCTTACATCTGAGATAAATTATATTGTCTTGGATCATCCAACATGATTGAGCTTGCCTTTCCCCCTCATGCTAGCCAATTCTTTGCACCAACTAGAGATACTACTTGTGCTTCCAAACACCCTTAAACCAGTTTTGCCATGAGAGTCCACCATACCTACCTATGGATTGAGTAAGATCCTGCAATTAAGTTGTCATCGGTGCAAGCAATAAAAAATGCTCTTTAAATATGTATGATTGATTGGTGTGGAGGAAATAAGCTTTATACGATTGTGTGATATGGAAGAAATAAAAGCGACACACTACATAATAAAGGTCCATATCACAAGTGGCAATATAAAGTGACGTTCTTTCGTATTAAGATTTTGTGCATCCAACCATAAAAGCGCATGACAACCTCTGCTTCCCTTTGCGAAGGGCCTATCTTTTACTTTTATCTCCTACCTTACATAAGAGTAATGGTGATCTTCACCCTTCCTTTTTACATTTTATCTTTTGGCAAGCACAACATGTTGGAAAGATCATTGCATATATAGCTAATTGGATGTGAGTTTTCATGAAGTATTATTGTTGACATTACCCTTGAGGTAAAATGTTGGGAGGCACAATTATAAGCCCCTATCTTTCTCTGTGTCCGATTAAAACTCCATACCCATAAGTATTGCGTGAGTGTTAGCAATTGTGAAAGACTATATGATAGTTGAGTATGTGAACTTGCTGAAAAGCTCTTATATTGACTCTTTCCTATGTTATGATAAATTGCAATTGCTTCAATGACTGAGATTATAGTTTGTTAGTTTTCAATGAAGTTTATAATTCATACTTGAAATTGTGATTGAATTATTACTCTGGCATAAAAGATCATATGAAAAGAATTATATAAGTTGTTGTTCTAAGAATGATCATGATGCCCCCATGTCCGTATTTTATTTTTATCGACACCTCTATCTCTAAACATGTGGACATATTTTTTGATTTCGGCTTTCGCTTGAGGACAAGCGAGGTCTAAGCTTGGGGGAGTTGATACGTCCATTTTATATCATGCTTTCATATTGATATTTATTGCATTATGGGCTGTTATTAAACATTATGTCACAATACTTATGCCTATTCTCTCTTATTTTACAAGGTTTACATAAAGAGGGAGAATGCCGGCAGCTGGGACTCTGGGCTGTAAAAGGAGCAAATATTAGAGACCTATTCTTCACAGCTCCAAAAGCCCTGAAACTTCATGGAAGACGTTTTCAGAATATATAAAAAATACTCTGCGCAAGAAGTTCACCAGGGGGGCCACACCCTGCCCACGAGGGTGGGGGCGCGCCCTACCCCCTGGGCGCGCCCCCTACATCGTGGGCCCCCTGGTGGCCCTCCGATGGCCATCTTCTGCTATATGGAGTCTTTCGATGAGGAAAAAATCATAATCCATCTTTCTAGATGAGACTCCGCCGCCACGAGGCGGAACCTTGGCGGAACCAATCTAGGGCTCTGGCGGAGCTGTTCTGTCGGGGAAACTTCCCTCCGAGAGGGGGAAAGCATCACCATCGTCATCACCAACGCTCCTCTCATCGGGAGAGATCAATCTCCATCAACATCTTCACCAACACCATCTCCTCTCAAAGCCCTAGTTCATGTCTTGTATCCAATTCTTGTCTCCAAGTCTGGGATTGGTACCTATGGGTTGCTAGTAGTGTTAATTACTGCTTGTAGTTGATGCTAGTTGGTTTATTTGGTGGAATATCATATGTTCAGATCCTATATGCATATTAATACCCCTCTGATTATGAACATGAATATGCTTTGTGAGTAGTTACCTTCGTTCCTGAGGACATGGGAGAAGTCTTGCTATTAGTAGTCATGTGAATTTGGTATTCGTTCGATATTTTGATGAGATGTATGTTGTCTCTCCTCTAGTGGTGTTATGTGAACATGGACTACATGACAATTCACCATTATTTGGGCCAAGAGGAGGCATTGGGAAGTAATAAGTAGATGATGTGTTGCTAGAGTGACAGAAGCTTAAACCCTAGTTTATGGGTTGCTTCGTAAGGGGCTGATTTGGATCCATATGTTTCATGTTATGGTTAGGTTTACCTTAATACTTTTGTTGTAGTTGCGGATGCTTGCAATAGAGGTTAATCATAAGTGGGATGCTACCCAAGTACCGGTCCACCCACATACCAAATTATCAAAGTACTGAACGCGAACCATATGAACGTGATGAAAACTAGCTTGACGATATTCCCATGTGTCCTCGGGAGCACTTTACATCATATAAGAGTTTGTCCAGGCTTGTCCTTTGCTACAAAAAGGATTGGGCCATCTTTCTGCACCTTATTTACTTTTATTACTTGCTACTCGTTACAAATTATCCTATCACAAAACTATCTGTTACCTATTATTTCAGTGCTTCCAGAGAATACCTTGCTGAAAACCGCTTATCATTTCCTTCTGCTCCTTGTTGGGTTCGACACTCTTACTTATCGAAAGGACTATGATAGATCCCCTATACTTGTGGGTCATCACCTTCCAATATATGAATCTTTATGTCTTAACCTTTCGAGACTCCTCGTCATGTACGTGATCACATCCAGGACTCCGTACAACCTTCGGTACATCAAATTACATAACTCATAATACATATCATCATCGAAAGTTAAGCGTGCGGACCCTACGGGTTCGGGAACTATGTATACGTGACCGGAACTCATCTCCGGTCCATAATCAATAGTGGAACCTGGATGCTCATATTGGTTCCTACATATTCTACGAAGGTGTTTATCAGTTAAACCGCATAACAACATACGTTGTTCCCTTTGTCATCGGTATGTTAGTTGCTCGAGATTCAGTCGTCGGTATGATCATACCTAGTTCAATCTCGTCACTGGCAAGTCTCTTTACTCTTTCTGTAATGCATCATCTCGTGACTAACTCATTAGTCACGTTGCTTGCAAGGCTCGTAGTGATGTGCATTACCGAGAGGGCCCAGAGATACCTGTCCGATACGTGGAGTGACAAATCCTAATATTGATCTATGCCAACTCAACAAACACCATTAGAGACACCTGTGGAGCATCTTTATAATCACCCAGTTACGGTGTGACATTTTATAGCACATAAGGTGTTCCTCCGGTATTCGGGAGTTGTATAATCTCATAGTTATAGGAACATGTATAAGTCATGAACAAAGCAATAGCAATAAACTAAATGACCATAGTGCTAAGCTAATGGATGGGTATAGTCCATCACATCATTCTCTTATGATGTGATCCCGTTCATCAAATGAAAACACATGTCCATGGCTAGGAAACTTAACCATCTTTGATTAACGAGCTAGTCAAGTAGAGGCATACTAGGGACACTCTGTTTGTCTACGTATTCACACATGTACTAACTTTCCGGTTAATACAACTCTAGCATGAATAATAAACATTTATCAAGATATAAGGAAATATAAATAACAACTTTATTATTGCCTTTTAGGGCATATTTCCTTCAGCAACTGGGTTGTTTTCTGGGTCACCGAGGAAGAATTAAACGAGTATGTCCAGACAGGCTTCCTAGCCAAAAAAGACGTCATCCATTGGAGGGTCCCAGGCAAAGAAACCCCTCCTGAGCCCAGGGATGGTGAAGTAATTCTCTTCACTGATCACTTGCTTCGGGGCTTTATCCCTCCTAGTTCAAAATTCTTCCGTGATGTGCTAGACTTTTTCAAGCTCCATCCTCAAGATATTGGGCCAAATTATGTTTCAAACATCTGCAACTTTGAAGTGTTCTGCGAGGTGTACCCTCAACAGGAACCCACTGTAGAACTATTCAGGGAATTTTACAATTTAAACCGTCAGACCAAGTTCATAGACGGGCCTAGCCTAGAATTAGGTGGCATCTCTATTCATAGGTGGAAAGAAGCCACTTTTCCAGCCACCAAACTTCCTAGTCATCCCAAGGATTGGAACCAAACTTGGTTTTATTGCCAAGACACTTCTCTAGAAGGGGAAAACCCGCTGTCAGGTTATCATGCCAGCCGACTTAGCAATAGGCATCCTCTTCCAGACCGCATCAGCATAGCGGAATGGAAAAAATATATGCTCGTCTTTTAAATGATCCGAGCCTTAATGGCCAACGGCTTGACCGGAATCGATCTGGTTCGATGCGTGGTCGCCTAGAGAATTCTGCCCTTAAGCCGCCGCCCCAGCTTAATGTGTGAGTATACTTGCGACTTGAAAGATCCACAACACCACTGCCAGATTCAATTGACTGACGAGGATATCAATAACATGACCATGTCTCTGTTGAACGAGATCTTGGCAGATTACAGCAAAAGCCGGATTGAAACCTTTCTTCATTCTCAACAAGCCACCAGCTATAAGTTTGTAGCAATTTTAAGTTGAATCATATTCTCACTTTAAACTATCCTCTAATAATCATTTGATTTCCACAGGCCGATTATCCTTTTTGGAATAAGAAGCTGCAGGATAAACCGGGCAAGACAAACCAGACGAAGAATAAGGCTCAGAAAAAGCGTGCCAAGAAGAAGACCAACACATCCGAGGCTTTTGACTTGGATGATATTGAGTCGGAGGTAGAACTTGATTCCCTTGGCTCATTTTTATACATATTATTGACAATGATCACTATCAGGATGACACAGAAGGCAGCCACACAGATGGTAACTATCCTTTCCTCCGACTCAGACCCTCTGCCAAGACAGAAAACTCGTCAAGAAAGCCAGAAAGTAAGGTTTTCTCATCCTTTAGATTATTTGGATCCCAACTTTATTTTGAAGAAGCAGCAACATGAAGCTCACCGCACGACCCGGAACAGCAGAGTAGGGATTCTCTCCTCCGGCTTACCGAACAAACCAGCTCCTCGCAAGCGTTATCCAGAGGTTTCACCAATTTCCGACTTAGCTTATCCCAAGGTAGGTCTTTTTCGACAACCTATTAACCCTTCCGACTAAAATTACCAGGGATCATCTCATTCCTCTTCTGGCGACTCAACAAGGATTCAAATCCCAGTCTTCAAGATCATGCCTGGGTAAGAATTTTAAATCTCTCCTTTCAATCATGCACTCAATTGTCGTATTAACCCCGTCTTGTGCTTCATTTTCAGAGCTATGGCAAAGCCCAACAAAAAGATGAAGGTGACCAAAACAGCTGAAGACCTTAATGAACCAGAGAAGCAAACAACAAAAAGTTCTCTCCAAGCTGCTGAGGCCACCATTGATGACCCGCCATCAGAGGAGCACAACGTCATCATCGATCATATGGATGTTGATCCGGCTACTACCAAGCCGCCAAGTCCCATCAAGCCAACTAAAGAAAAAGCTGATAATCTTGTCATTACTTGGCTTGGTTACATGGTGCCGAGCAACCCTACTGTCTTGTCAAAGCACAGTGCTAAGGAAGAGTTATCCGTTGCTGACAAAGGCAAATGGTTGGCAAATTTGGCAAGCTATGCTCAATATAGCGCTCGAGAGATCCACTCTGGGTATCTGAATCGTCTGCACACAAGCTGCGACTTTGAAGCCGGCTTAGTCAATCTTATGAAGGAATATTTTGAGGTAAACGCTATAGTCTTCTTCATGTAAATATAATTCTATCAGCCGCCAAGTCTACTGAATATGATAGAACTGAATATGATATAGACTTTAGATAGCCTTATAGATATCAAGATGAAAACAAGAAGCCCCCAAGGGCTGGCTTAAACTGTTATGTTAAGCCGGAACTTCGAATAGTAGTGAGCAACTTTTGCACCTGTAGCCCCCAAGGGCCGGCTTAATCAGCATGGATAAGCCGGGACTTATCACAATAATTGTCAATAAAATCCAAGTATATAGCCTCCATGAGTTGGCTATAGTCATAATAGTGTAGCCGGGTCATCATAGAATTGCCTTCAGAAAAGAGTAAAGTGCATTAGCCCCCAAATGCCAAGTGAAATACTTGTATTGTGCTTGGGACTTTAAAGAAAATGATTGTAATGCTGCCTGTCATTTGCATACTGCAGGCGGAGCTAAATGTTAAGGAATCTCAGGTCGCCGATCTTCAGCAAATCATCAAGTCTCAACAATCTGAAGCTTCGAAGGCCAAATCAGAATTGACAACCGCCTTGGAAGAGATGGAGAAGTTGAAAAAGGACTTCAAGGCTGACAAGACAAACTGGGAGACTGAGAAGACAACTCTGTTGAAAAGAGGAGAGGAATCGGAGGCTGCACTTAAGCCAGTAGCTGATGAGCTTTCCGGTTTAAAACATCAAATTAACACCATGATAGCCGCCATCTTTAGTAAGTAACATTGTACTTCAATGTTTCCGTAGCAATGTATATCAATCATTACCCGGCTTACCAACACTTATTCATTGATGCTAGCCCGAGAAGCTCCAACCTTGGCTAAGATATGCGCATCAAACTCAAAGCCACATATACTCTTGTGGATCAATTATACAATGGCACTCAACAGGCCATCTCTGCCGCCTACAACGATCTGTGGGATTCTCCACAAAATAGTTCCTCAACAATCTATTGTGGGCGTCCATATTATGCATCCAAAATTTTGGACGAACCATAACCAAACCACCGTGCTTTGGCTTTTTATTGACGTGCATAGCTAGGATTATTGCGGGGTCCTCCTCCTCTTGAATGTTAAATTCTTCGTTGGAAGAATCATAGGACAAACTCATCTACAATATTGAATTTAAACTATTTTATAAAACTATAAACAACATGTGCCAAATTCATCTACAAAATAAAGTTGAAGCAATGCATACCTTGCAAGCGTTTTGTCAAACACCTTGTGGGTGCCGAGCTGCAATGGACCGCTGAGTGCTATTCGTCGGAGGAAATGGTGTGCTCGAGGGGCATCGGCGATGAGAGGAGATGGAGGAAGCAGCGCCGGCGCACTAGTAGAAAAAGGGCCTAATGTGAAGCACATTAGTCCCGGTTTGCAACTGAACCAGCACTAATGCCATTAGTGCCGGTTCCAATGGCTAGGCGGTCGGCGCTCATTAGCACCGGTTCGTGGCGAACCTTTAGTACCGGTTCATGCCACGAACCGGTACTAAAGAGGTAGTGGCTGGCTGTTGTCATGCTGGGGCCCGACCTGCCCCTTTAGTACCGGTTCTTGGCATGAACCGGCACTAAAGAGGTTGTGGCAGGCTGTTTTTAGTCCCACCCTGCTCCCCTAACAGGGTTTTTACCACCTTAAATATGTTACTTCTGAAACTATCACAAGCACTTGGTCTTCGTTGAACTCTATGTGTAGAATTTGTGGCCGCAATATGAGTCTTCACCGGATTCTAAACCATTGAGGACTCATATTGACAATTCAGATTGTATAGAAAAAGATCATTGATGATCAATGTATTTTTGACGTATATTTTTATATGTTTACACCCTCTCTCTAAATTTTTTAATAACTTATCACAACTCTGGACATTTTTTGCATTCAACATGCACCATTCAAAGCCACTTCATCAACTTTCAACCCTTTCTATTTTTCATGCATTTACTAATTTACTGATTTTTCATGCATTTACTGATTTGTTTTGAGCTAAATGGCCCTGAAATTGAAAAGCTCCACAAATGATCTCTGAAAAGGTTGAAACTTGGCATGGTATCATCATTTCACCCGCATAGCATGTACAAAAAAGTAGAGACGTTCATGGCAAAAACTGGATGCACTTCGTGTACAAACTGGACAATATCTTTCGAAGTAACAAGGTTTCGGACGAAAACTCATCTATTACACCGGCAATTAAATTTTTTAATAACTTATTACAACTCCAGACGTTTTTTGCATTCAGCATGCACGATTCAAAGCCACATCATCAACTTTCAACCCTTTCTAATATAATTTGCTATTTTTCATGCATTAGTGATTTGTTTTGAGCTAAATGGCCATGAAATTGAAAAGCTCTACAAATGAACTCCGAAAAGGCTGAAACTTGGCATGGTATCATCATTTCACCCGCATAGCATGTGCAAAAAAGTAGAGAGGGTCACGGCAAAAATTGGATGCACTTCGTTTACAAACTGGATAATCTGTTTTGAAGTATCATGGTTTCGGACGAAAACTCATCTGTTACACCGGCAATTCAAAATTTTAATAACTTATTACAACTCTAGACGTTTTTTTGCATTCAGCATGCACGATTCAAAGCCATGTCATTAACTTTCAACCCTTTCTGACATAATTTGCTATTTTTCATGCATTTACTGTTTTGTTTTGAGCTAAATGGCCCTGAAATTAAAAAGCTCTACAAATGAACTCTGAAAAGATTGAAACTTGGCATGGTATCATCATTTGACCCGCATAGCATGTGCAAAAAAGTAGAGAGGGTCACGGAAAAAACTGGATGCACTTCGTGTACAAACTGGACAATCTCTTTCGAAGTATCAGGGTTTCGGACGAAAACTCATCTGTTACACCGGCAATTCAAATTTTTATTAAATTATTACAACTCCGGACGTTTTTTGCATTCAGGATGCACCATTCAAAGCCATGTGATCAACTTTCAACCCTTTCTGACATAATTTGCTATTTTTCATGCATTTACTAATTTATTTTGAGCTAAATGGCCCTGAAATTGAAAAGCTCTACAAATGAACTCTGAAAAGGTTGAAACTTGGCATGATATCGTCATTTCACCCGCATAGCATGTGCAAAAAAGTAGATAGGGTCACGACAAAAACTGGATGCACTTCGTGTACAAACTAGACAATCTCTTTCGAAGTATCAGGGTTTCAGACGAAAACTCATCTGTTAGACCGGCAATTTAAAATTTTAATAACTTTTTACAACTCTGGATGTTTTTTGCATTCAGCATGCACCATTCAAAGCCACATCATCAACTTTCAACCCTTTCTGATATAATTTGCTATTTTTCATGCATTTACTGATTTGTTTTGAGCTAAAAGGCCCTGAAATTAAAAAGCTCTACAAATGAACTCTGAAAAGGTTGAAACTTGGCATGGTATCATAATTTCACCCGCATAGCCTGTTCAAAAAAGTAGAGAGGGTCACGACAAAAACTAGATGCACTTCGTGTACAAACTGGATAATTTCTTTCGAAGTATTAGGGTTTCGGACAAAAACATCTGTTACATCGGCAATTCAAAATTTTAATAACTTATTACAACTGCGGACGTTTTTTTCATTCAGCATGCACCATTCAAAGCCACGTCATCCACTTTCAACCCTTCCTGACATAATTTGCTATTTTTTCATGCATTTACTGATTTGTTTTTAGCTAAATGGCCCTGAAATTGAAAGGCTCTAGTTATGAACTCTGAAAAGGTTGAATCTTGGGATGGTATCATCATTTCACCCGCATAGCATGTGCAAAAAAGTAGAGAGGGTCACGGCAAAAACTGGAGGCACTTCGTGTACAAACTGAATAATCTCTTTCGAAGTATCAGGGTTTCGGACGAAAACTCATCTATTACACCGGCAATTAAATTTTTTAACAACTTATTACAACTCCGGACGTATTACCAATTTGAATATAATGATAAAACTCACTAATATTAAACATAAGAAAAAATAGTCACTCAAAAACTATTTCTAAAGTTAAGTTATTCACAAACTAGTGATTCACACAAATTTCAAATAATTCAAATTTAAACTATTTAAAATATTCACAAGGAAACTATAAATACCGCAAAATACTACTCAGAAATAAATAGAAGAAAATATATAAAGAAGAAAAGAAAAAACTACATAAAAAATATTTCGGCGCTGCCCAATGGGCCTGCTTGGCCTTGGGCGTGGATATGCATGCCCATATGGCCCAGTAGGCTCACAGGCAGCACGGGAAAGTTAGGCCCAGAAGCCTGCTTTAGAGAGGAGCTTGAAGGAGCAGCCGCGGCTAGGTTTATAAATCAATGCGATTGCCCTTCGCTCGGCGAGGTGGGACTAAACTTTGTGCACCGCTAGATGCGAGCGCGGCCTCTTTAGTACCGGTTAGTGGCTCCAACCGGTACTACAGGGAGGGTATTTAGTACCGGCTGGAGCCATGAACCGGTACTAAAGAGGGTGCGCTTCCTGCCGCTCGGGATGCCAAATTTGACATTTAGTACCGGTTTGGCTCCAACCGATACTAAAGGCCTCTCCTATATAAATAGCACCTATGAAAATTTTCAGTTAGTTATTGTCCATCTTCGTCACGCGCCCGTCCCAGCGCCGCCCGCGTCGCCGTCCCAGCCCGTCGCGGTCGTCGTCGCCCCGTCATCGCCGCTCCCAGCCTGTTATCGTCATCACCTCCCCCATCATTGCCCCCAGCCCGTCGCCATCATCGCCCGCCCGCGTGTCGCGTGCCGCCCCCGTCTTCGCCGCCCCAGCCCGTCGCCGTCGCCGCCGCTCGCGTCGGCCCCCGTCATTGCCGCCCCCGGTCGCCGCCCCGGCCCGTACGTCATCGTCGTGTCGCCCTGGTAACACACACACACAAAGTAAACATCATTTTTTCTTCTATTTTCTGTTTTTTTAGTTTACTATACTTTTATTTTATATAAATGTTAGATGAAGAATTAGATATATGGAAATATATGTTAGATATTAATGTCAAATGTTAGATGAATTAAATAGAAATTATATGTTAGATATATATATATATTTAATTTACTTATATGAGATTTGATCATCTAATTAAAAGTTTACTATATAGAACTAGCTACTTTATTTTTAGTAAGAAAATTAATAGAACTAGTTTAGTTGAATTAGTTGAATTAGTTGAACTAGTTAGTTGAATTAGTTGAGCTACTTTATTTAGGTATATTTTTTAGTAAGTGCTTAGTTGAATTAGTTAAATTAATTAGTTGAACTAGTTGAATTAATAGAACTACTTGAGTTAGTTGAATTAATAGAACTAAGAAGTGTATAATGTTTCACCTATGAACATAGGAATATCGTCTGACGACGAACACGATTTCATTATGTGGGAATACTACGAAGACCAGCGCGGCCTGTGCAACAGAAATTTCCTAGTTGATGATAGGCGCTTCAGCATCTAGCTGGATGAGAACTTCGAAGTGAATACAGTAAGTCACAACGACAAGTCTTTTTCATAATTAAGCATGAGTTAATTATGCTTCATTTGTTTCAACTTATAATTTTAAATTTTCATTATTCTACTAGTGTATCCCCTGCCATGCAAGAATTTTTGTCTTGGATAAGATAGGTTTCAGTCCTAACAAAACTATGGAGATAAAGAGAGTTTACTTGAAGACCGAGCATGGTTATACCTTCAACACCAAATTATACAATGTAGACACCTACACCTATTTTGAATGCAAAACTTGGCAAGCACTATGCAAGGCTTATGCATTTGATCCTGATATGTTTATCACATTTGATATTCCTTCCGAAGATGATATTGAAGGTAATAGAGACATTTGGGTCGATGTGCAGATGTCTCCAGTTCTACCATTATGTGAGTTTATCAACCATATTTATGTCTTTGATATTGTTTATTCAAAAATAGTTGACAACTAATTTCTATTGATAACTTATTTCCATTCAAGCAAACATGTCCGGCGCATGGTAGACAGGACCGTCCACTGTCCCAGGGCTGAACTAAACTGCGAGGAGATAGGTCATTATGTTTCATGGCTTGAGGATCTTGATGCTGTCAAGACAAATTATTTTCGTAAATTTGAAAATCTTAGTACTCAAAACGTGCGACCAATAGTGATCGTATTGAACTACGGTCACCTCTATTTAGGAAAGATGGTATGATTTTTACTATTTGTCCTCGGTGCATCTTTTGCATACATTATTTTTCAAGCTAAACTTCATGTTGCTAAGTAATGTTGCTATACGATGTTCTTTAACAGGGACTCCCGATGACAGTTGTGCCTCAGTGGATCGGTACTAAAGGTCGTATGTCAATGGTTAGCTTACGACCAAGACATCCTACAATGCACATGAGTGCATTCAGGATTTTTAAAAGCGAGGAATGCTTAATAGTGAAAGATTGGAGCAAAATTGTTAACAATCACAGAGAAGTACTAGAGGGCGGCAATCATAAGCGCAACCCATGATTAGGAGACAGGTTCATTTGCATGCTCCAATATGATGAATCAGGAGAGCTATACATGTTCTATGCTATTTTACCTGAGAGAGAGCAATAGGAGTGATTAGCTAGCTAGTTCATGCTCTTAGTACTTGTCCTCTCATGTCTATGTTCTTCGTCCTGAACTTAATCTCAAAGAGTGATTTGCTTTTGTGGTCTTATGAACGCTTAATTATAATCTCATGACCATGTTGAACTCGATGATATCATTGCTTCTGGTACAAGTGAATGTTTCTTCTTTAAGCTAGTTATGATAGCGGTAATGACTATGATGATTAAATAGTGGTAATGACGACTATGATGATTTTTAGCTAGCTAGCTAGTATACTATTTGTTAGTGATGATATGATGTCAAGAGTTTTTATATTAATATGATGATGATGATGATGACACTAGTGCAGAACCGGGAAATAGCACCGGTTCATAAGGCCCTTTAGTGCCGGTTTGGTAACCGGCGCTAAAATGTAGGCACTAAAGGCCCCCCCCTTTAGTACTGTTTCAACACGAACTGGTGCTAAAGGGCAACCATGTGGCATGAGCCAGCTTCGGGGGCAGGGAGCCCTTTAGTACCGGTTGGTGTCACCAACCGGTATTAAAATGTTGGGGGGTTTTGGGTTTATGATTTATTTTTCATTTAATTTTGTGTTTTCCATTTAATTCTTTTTCGTTTGCTGGTATTTTACGATACTACATATTGTACACGTTATGCATATATATAAATAGAATTTCTAGTAGAACCGTTCATTATATATATACAATGGGGCGGCGACGACGGGGACGGGGCGGCGACGACGGGGACGGGGCGGCGACGACGGGGACGGGGCGGCGACGACGGGGACGGGGACGACGCGCGGGACGGGCCAGGACGGCGCGGCGGTGATGACGGGGGCGGCGACGACGGGGCGGCGACGAGGGATATGGAGACGGGGGCGGCGGGCGACGGGGCAGAGGAGAAGAAGCAGATGAGAAACTGAAATTTTTGAAGTGTTTAGTTATATAGGATGGACCTTTAGTATCAGTTGGAGCCACCAACCGGTACTAAAGGCCTGTTTTGGCCAGGCCAAGCGGCGGGAACCGCACACCCTTTAGTACCGGGTGGTGGCTCCAACCGGTACTAAAGGGGGGGCCTTTAGTACCGGTTGGAGCCACCACCCGGTACTAAAGAGGGTGCGCTGGCAAGGTGCTGTGCGGCAAGTTTAGTCCCACCTCGCTAGCCGAGGGGCGTCCGCACTGGTTTATAAACCCCCGTGCGGTAGCTCTCTCGAGCTCCTCTCCAAAGCAGGCCTACTGGGCCTATATGTTCTGTGCTGCCTTATGGGCCTACTGGGCCTTTGCGGGCCTGCATCCTGGCCCAACAACAGGTTGGGCTTCTAGTCGTATGCAGGCCACTCTGGCCCAGTAGGCGGGCTTTTTTTATTTTTTTTGCTTTATTTATTTTTAGTTGTTTTTTTGTGTATTTAGAGTTTATTTGTGAATATTTTTTCTTTAGGTATAAAAAATTACAAACTTTCTGTTAGTGCCCGTAGTTTTCAAATTTGAATAGTTTAAATTTTGAATTATTTGAAATTAGTGTGAATCACTAGTTTGTGAATAACTTAACTTAAAAAATCAGTAAAGGCATGAAAGTATTTGTTTAAACATAAAATTTCTTCGCGTTTCAAATGCCAAAACACATAACTACCCTAACTATTACAGAGATTCCCTCCTGGGTGTGAAACACAAAAGAAAGTGATGATAGTGAAGCCGATCACATCCCAGATCTTTGGATGTGAAACTTTTTCTTCGCGTGTGTCACTTTGCACCGTTACCATGGAAAATCTTCATCATTTAACGGGATGCTCGGGTCAATATTCACTATGAATGGAGCAATTTCATCAAACTTTTCATAATCTTCTGACATGTCTGTCTTGTCATCCACTCCCACGATGTTTCTCTTCCCAGAAAGAACTATGTGCCGCTTTGGCTCATCGTTCGATGCATTCGCTTCCTTATCTTTTCTTTTTCTTGGCTTGGTAGACATGTCCTTCACATAGAAAACCTGTGCCACATCATTGGCTAGGACGAATGGTTCGTCTGCATACGCAAGATTGTTGAGATCCACTATTGTCATTCTGTATTGCGGGTCTCCCGTTACCCTGCCTCGTGTCATATTGACCCATTTGCACCAAAACGAAGGGACCTTCAAACCACGTCGATAGTCAAGTTCCCATATGTCCTGTATATAACCATAATATGTTTCCTTTCCTGTCTTGGTTTCTGCATCAAAGCGGACACCACTATTTTGGTTGGTGCTCTTCTTATCTTGGGCGATCGTGTAAAATGTATTACCATTTATCTCGTACCCTTTGAAAGTCATTATATTCGAAGATGGTAACTGGGACAGCAAGTACAGGTCATCTTCAATAGAGGTGTCATGCATGGTACATGTCTGCAACCAGCTGGCGAAACTCCTGGTTTGTTCACGTGTAATCCAGTCATCAGACCGCTCCGGGTGTTTGGAGCGTAGCAAATTCTTGTGTTCATCCATATACGGAGCCACCAAGGCGGAATTCTGTAGAACTGTGTAGCGTGCTTCAATGAGAGAATGTCCGTCCATACATATTATTTGTTCCCCTCCTAGCGTGCCTTTTCCATCCAGTCTGCCCTTATGCCGCGATTCAGGAACACGAATCGGCTTAAGGTCATGAATAAAGTCAATACAAAACTCAATGACCTCCTCATTTTCATGGCCCTTGGAGATGCTTCCTTCTGGCCTAGCACGGCTATGAACATATTTCTTTAAGACTCCCATGAACCTCTCAAAGGGGAACATATTCTGTAGAAATACAGGACCCAAAACGTTAATCTCTTCGCATAGGTGAGCTAGGACGTGCGTCATGATGTTGAAGAAGGATGGTGGGAACACCAACTCGAAACTGACAAGACATTGCACCAAATCATTCTCTAACCTTGGTATGATTTCTGGATCGATTACCTTTTGAGAGATTGCATTGAGAAATGCACATAGCTTCACAATGCCTAATCGGACGTTTTCTGGTAGAAGCCCCCTCAATGCAATCGGAAGCAGTTGCGTCATAATCACGTGGCAGTCATGAGACTTTAGGTTCTGGAACTTTTTCTCTGACATGTTTATTATTTCCTTTATATTCGACGAGAAGCCAGACGGTACCTTAATACTAAGCAGGCATTCAAAGAAGAATTCCTTCTCTTCTTTGGTAAGAGTGTAGCTTGCATGACCCTCATGTATGCCGTATTTTCCATGCATACGTTGCCGGTCCTCCTGTGCCTCAGGTGTATCTTTTGTCTTCCCATACACGCGCAAGAAGCCAAGCAGGGTCACACAAAGATTCTTCGTCACGTGCATCACGTCGATTGTGGAGCGGACCTCTAGGTCTTTCCAATAGGGCAGGTCCCAAAATATAGATTTCTTCTTCCACATGGGTGCGCGTCCCTCAGCGTCATTCGGAACAGGTTGTCCACCAGGACCCTTTCCAAAGACCACCTTCAAATCCTTGACCATATCATGTACATCAGCACCAGTACGGTGGCGAGGCTTCGTCCAGTGATCCGTCTCACCTTTGAAATGCTTGCCTTTCTTTCTTACGGGATGCCTGCTCGGAAGAAATCGACGATGTCCCAGGTACACATTCTTCTTACAATTAGCCAAATATATACTGTCGGTATCGTCCAAACAGTGCGTGCATGCGCGGTATCCCTTGTTTGTCTGTCCTAAAAGGTTACTGAGAGCAGGCCAATCATTGATGGTCACGAACAGCAACGCCTTTAGGTCAAATTCTTCCCCCATGTGCTCATCCCACGCACGTACACCTGTTCCATTCCACAGCTGTAAGAGTTCTTCAACTAATGGCCTTAGGTACACATCAATGTTGTTGCCGGGTTGCTTAGGGCCTTGGATGAGCAATGGCATCATAATGAACTTCCGCTTCATGCACAACCAAGGAGGAAGGTTATACAAACATAGAGTCACAGGCCAGGTGCTATGGTTGCTGCTCTGCTCCCCAAAAGGATTAATGCCATCTGCGCTTAGACCAAACCATACGTTCCTTGCGTCATCTGCAAACTCCTTCCCGTACTTTCTTTCGATTTTTCTCCACTGCGACCCGTCAGCGGGTACTCTCAACTTTCCATATTTCTTACGGTCTTCTCTGGGCCATCGCATCGCCTTGGCATGCTCTTTGTTTTGAAACAAACGTTTCAACCGTGGTATTATAGGAGAATTCCACATCACCTTGGCATGAATCTTCTTCCTGGGACGCTCGCCCTCGACATCACCAGGGTCATCGCGGCTGATCTTATAGCGCAATGCACCACATATCGGGCAAGCGTTCAAATCCTCGTACTCACCGCGGTAGAGGATGCAATCATTAGGGCATGCATGTATCTTCTGCATCTCTAACCCTAGAGGGCAGACAACCTTCTTTGCTTGGTACGTACTCTCGGGAAATTCGTTGTCCTTTGGAAGCATATCCTTTATCATTACCAGCAACTTTCCAAATCCCTTGTTAGATACACCATTCTCTGCCTTCCATTGCAGCAATTCCAGTGTGGTGCCCAGCTTTTTCTTGTCACTTACGCAATTCGGGTACAACAATTTTTTGTGATCCTCTAACATGCGCTGCAACTTCTTCTTCTCCAAATCACTTGCGATGTTTCTCTTTGCATCGGCAATGGCCCGACCTAGATCATCAACGGGCTCATCCGATGCCTCTTCTTCAGCTTCTTCCTGCATTGCCGGCTCAGCTTCTTCCCGCATTACCGGCTCGGCTTCTTCCCTCATTGTTGTATCATCGTATTCAGGGAACCCATGGCCAGGATAGCTGTCGTCGTCCTCTTCTTCTTCATTGTCTTCCATCATAACCCCTCTTTCTCCATGCTTGGTCCAAACATTATAGTGGGGCATGAAACCGGACTCAAACAGGTGGACGTGAATGGTTCTTGACGTAGAGTAATTGCGACCATTCTTACAGCCAGCACATGGACAATGCATAAAACCATCCGTTCGCTTGTTTGCCTCAGCCGCAAGCAGAAAAGTACGCACGCCATTAATGATCTCCGGAGAGCATCGGTCATCGTACATCCATTGCCGGCTCATCTTCAATACACAGCACTGAAAACATCAAATTAATATAATACATAAAGTTCATATATAAAGTTCATACATAAAGTTCATAAATAAAGAGCATACAACACTTCAATGCAACAAACAAATAACTCTCTAGCTAAAGAATTTAAATGCAACAACAAATGCGATCAAGATCGCAACTAAGGTAACAATTGATCCAACAGCATAATGATACCAGGCCTCACTATGAATGGCATATTTTCTAATCTTTCTAATCTTCAAGCGCATTTTCTCCATCTTAATCTTGTGATCATCGACGACATCGGCAACATGCAACTCCAATTCCATCTTCTCCCCCTCAATTCTTTTCAATTTTTCCTTCAAATCTTCGTTTTCTCTTTCAACTAAATTTAACCTCTCGACAATAGGGTCGGTTGGAATTTCGGGTTCAACTACCTCCTACATACAAATATCTATGTCAACTTGATGGGCATAATTTGTCATAAACACGAAATGCAATGAATAGTTTTAGAAGAGAATATACCACATCCGAATCATAACCCAGACGAGGGCCGACGGGGATGGATATCAAAATCATGGCACTATGCATAACAAACAATGTATGGGTAAGATAATTATACGAGTAACTATATATCCAAATCGCACAAACATCATTTTTTATATAAAACTTCATGAACAAGAGGCTCACCACAAGGTGGTGTCGGCGACGGGACGTTGCGAGCGATCGACGGTGGTTACGATGGAGATTTAGAAAGTACTAAGTAAACCACACCTACATATGCAAAACTAAGTGTTATTTTTGAACTCAAATTGCACATAAATCAAATACTAGCACATATATATAATTCCTCCCAAATTACTAAAATCAAAAATCAATCACTATATAAAGCATTGCACGAGCTAATCTAGCAATGAGAGATGAAAGGAAAGAGTTGCTAACCTTTGTGATCATTTCAATGGATGGGGGCCTTCAAATCTTGGGAAAAATGTGTGATGAGCTTGAGAGTAAGAGGGAAAAGAACAGAGAGGAGAGGGGAAAGGGGAAGAACAGAGCGAGCTCGGGGGGACGAAGGGTCTATGTAGGACGACCTTTAGTACCGGTTCGTCATACGACCCGGTACTAAAGGTGCTGCAGGGGCCCCGGACTGACAACATCCTGCCACCACTCACTTTAGTACCGGTTCATGGCATGGACCGGTGCTAAAGGTTCGCCACGAACCGGTACTAATAAGAGCGGCCCGGCTAGCCGTTGGAACCGGAACTAATGTACACATTAGTGCCGACTCAAATTCAAATCGGCACTAATGTGCTTCATGTATGACCCTTTTTCTACTAGTGTGATGATGATGATGATGATGAGTTATTATATCATTTATGAAAGAAACCACAGATTAGTTTCAACTGGATGGATCCTAGCTAAGTGAGCCTACCTAAGTAATATGGATATGGCATATACTTGATCACTTAATTAGCTAGGATCCATCCAGTTGAAACTAATCTGCGGTACTTTCACCTAATGATTTAACAACTCGTTATAATGTAAAAACAATCTCTAAATTAAATTGAAAACACAAAAATAAAGGAAAAATAAAAAATAAAACCAAACCCCCCCAAACATTTAGTACAGGTTGGTGTTACCAACCGGTACTAATGGTATCCCCGCACCAGGGCCTGGCTTGTTTCACGTGGTGGCACTTTAGTGGCGGTTCGTGCCGAACTGGTACTAAAGGGGGGGGGGGCTTTAGTCCCCACCCTTTAGAGCCGGTTACAGAACCGACACTAAAGGCCCTTACGGACCGGTGCTAAATCCCGGTTCTGCACTAGTGGCGCACGGGCATTGATGTGAGAAGCGCCGACGGGTCGCTAGAGCAAATGGGGAATGTGCGGGCAGCGGGGCCAGCACTTGGAGGTCTTAGATTTGGTGGTTGGTGAAGTCGCGCGCGAGTCGTCGCTGTCCAGCGCACGGGAGCGGGCGCACGAAATAAGCAGGACGCGATAACGTTTTCCTCCCTGCGCTGAACCCATTATACCGCGCGTGTGATTATTGCGCACCTGCTGGAGCGCCCGTTTTGGCTCCGCACGTGCAAAAAGGTAGTTTTTTCCAGCGCATCGCTAAGGTAGCGCGCTTGTTGGAGATGATGTTGGTCCACCCTCACTCCAATACAATCAAATGCTTAAAACTACCCTACTTTATTTGCCTACCTTCAACTTGCGCTTGTCATTTATGTGAGCCCTCCATCCTCTCCATCCTCTTATCTCCAGCCACATTGTAGTTCCAACTCCAAACACATATACTTCAGTTGTTTGACCTATCCAGAGTTTCTTGATTCACAGCCAAGATTATGAGACTGGTGTCATCTTTCTGTAGCCCATTGCACTATTCGGTTTAGGAGGCATCAGAACATGCAGATGTGCAGAAGTTCCGTGTTCAAGAGTACGCTGACTGATGGGGTGGTCGACCCAGAAGTGGGGCCAGACGCACGCGACATCGTTCCTGAGATTTAGCAAATGAGACAGTCATCTGGGATAGCGACAAAGAACAGGGACCAAGTGAGCAGCAAGTCGCAGAACGGCTACTGGGCAGTAATTAATCATCGGCGGTGATGTGCACCAGTGACGAACCCGTCAGAACGGCTTGAAGATGCACTGGACAACGACATTGACCTTCCGCACTACCATGTCCATCTACCACATCCCGTCGGCCTTGGCGCTGATGGCGTTCGCTGGAAGGTCCGCGTTGGACAATATGACCTATCAAGGCCTGCATGCGCAAAATATATATCTGCATTGTCTACATCGGCAAAGTTTTTTCGTGCCTACGCACACTGTTCTCTAACAACACTGTGGTTCCTTCCTAAATCTTAACTAGTCGCAAACCCATGCGTATGCAGCTATAATATATGCACATCACTAAAGGATTCATGTGTCAATCATGATTATAATGAATTATTCCATCGTATCCCACACCTTGTTGATGGTGTTCTCTCTATTCTGTAATATGCCGATGACACAATTCTCTTTATGGAACATGACCTAGACAAGGCTCGAAACCTTAAATTCTTGTTGTCAGCGTTTGAGCAAATGTCGTGTCTTAAAATAAACTTCCATAAAAGCGAACTTTTCTACTTTGGAGAAGCCACCGAGGTAGCGGCCGAGTATGCTGACATGTTTGGTTGTGCACATGGCCAATTCCCGATTAAATATCTAGGAATACCGATTCATTATCGGCGTCCCACCATTGCGGAATTGAAGCATGTAGAGGAGCGGTTAGAGAAATGATTGAGCAGTTGGGAAGGCAAATTGCTCTCAGTTGGAGGACGGCTGGTTTTGATTAACTCTGTCCTCACAAATATGGTTCTCTATATGCTTTCTTTCTTCCAACTCCCAAAAGGGTCTTGCAAAGACTGGACTATTTTAGATTCAGATTCTTTTGGCAAGGAAATGGTGAAAAAAAATACAGACTGGCCAAATGGAGTGTGGTTTGTAGGCCGAAAGATCAAGGTGGCCATGGAATTCATGACTTGCAGATCAAGAATGAGGCCCTACTTAGTAAATGGTTGTTTAAATTCTTACTGAGGATGGTGTTTGGCAAACCATACTGCGCAACAAGTATCTAGGCCAAAAGGCGGTGTCTCAGGCATATTGGACACCTGGCGACTCACACTGTTGGGCTGGCCTAATGGCGGCAAAGAAACACCTCTTTTGTTTTGGGTCTTTTGCGATAAGGGACGGGTCGGAGGTTTGTTTCTGGGAAGACATTTGGCTAGGCAATGCCAGTCTTCGAGAATAATATCCAGCCCTGTAGAACATTGCTTGCGAAAAGAATAATACTATTGCGCAAGTGCTCAGTTCATCCCCACCCAACATTTTGTTTAGGCGGGATTTTATTGGCCCTCGACTTATGTCATGGCACAATCTTTTATCCCGTCTGAATTCGATTAATCTTAGACAAGGTCGGGATGTGTTACGTTGAAACCTTACTACATCAGGATCATTCAGAGTTGACTCTATGTACCGTGCACTCACGCATTCTGAGGTATCGATGAGTAATAACAAGAAAATTTGGAAGTCGAAGATTCCACTAAAAGTTAAAATCTTCATGTGGTATCTTCGTAGGGGAGTTGTTCTAACCAAAGACAACCTCGCACGACAGAACTGGCCAGAAAGTAAGAAGTGTTCTTTTTGTACTCATGAAGAGACAATCAAACACCTCTTTTTCCAATACAATTTTGCACGTTCTATGTGGTCAATCATCCAAATAGCGTCAAATTTGTATCCGCCCACAAGTGTCGCCAATATTTTTGGTCATTGGTTGGATGGTATTCCAAATAGATTCAAAATGCTAATATGGGTGGGAGCATACGCCTTACTATGGTAGCATTGGCTATGTAGAAATGATTTGGTTTTCAATGATAAAAATGCTTCTCCTCTGTAGATTATTTTCCGTTGTATGCACTCGCTTCGTATGTGGTCTACGCTACAACGAGCAGAGTACCAACCACTGTTCAAGGTGATGTGTACGCGGTTGGAGCAGGTGGCTATGGTGGTTTTTACCCAACATGGGTGGCAGCATAATCTCCGGATGGTCCACTATGCCTTGCGACATATACATAGTGTCGGTCTATAGGACTCTACTATCTCCGATTTATCGTTTTTTCTTTCATTTTATCAGTCTTTACGTGTTTGGCTATATGCATCCTAGTTATGCAGAGCCCCGGTGTTACTCATAATGCTTTTTATCCGCTTGATGCTACATTTCAAGATAATAAAAACGCCCTTTATCGAAAAAAGTGTCTGCCGAGTTTCACACCCAACATATATGACTCAGGTAGTCGGCAAAGACTCTTTCCGAGTGCAAGATAACAAAGACTCGGATATATGACTCAGGTAGTCGGCAAAGATTCCAGCCGATGGAACGGAACAAACAATGCTACTACCACAAGGCATAGGTAACGACCAAAGCACAACAGTCATGGGCGTAGCCACAAGCCCTATGATTTTCCGCTGGAGCTCGCAGTGGGGCAGGGGACTTGTTGATTAGAGCCCGGCGGCGCTGATGAGGTGGAGCACCTCCCTGCACATGGAGCAGGCAGGCACGAGCTTTAGTAGAGGTGGAGGCGGCGCTGGCAGGAGGTCAATGTGACACGGTCGTAGCCTGCCATTAACTTGCATCGAGCGCCTCATGTTCCCCCCCTGCTGGGCATCTTCGCAAGGTGCTGCTTCGGTAGACTGTGACAGGGAGGGAGCGGAGGAAGGAGGTAGGGAGACCGCGGCGCAGAAAAGGAGAGTCGCCGATCAAGATGAAGCGCGAGCCTGGCGATTGCGTGCACGATTCGCTGGGAGCAAGTTTTTAGGTGAGAGAGATAAAGCGAGAGGGGGGGGGAGATAGAGAGAGTGACTAACCCAATTTTCCTATATGAGAGAATTGAATGGCCAAGATGCGCGATCAAATGTTTACCACAACCTCTAGCACTACCGGACTCGCGGTCTATGCCTACGGCCAAGGGCCGTCGGCATAGGCCCCTAAGCCGTCGGCATAGATCTATGCCTACGGTTGCCGTCGGCATAGGCCCGTCGGCGTAGATGTCGTCAGCGTAGTCTTGTCAGACCATCGGCATAGGGGCCTATGCCGACGGCCAGACGTCAGCCGTCGGCATAGTATAGCCGTCGGCAGTGTTTTTGTCTGACGGCAACGGACGGCGCCGTCAAAAGCACTGACGAATCACGCAATGCCACGTCGCAGAGATATGCCGACGGCAAAGCCGTCGGCATACCTCTGCCACGTGGCAACCCGTGGTACTCCTGTTGGCAGGGCTATGCCTACAGCAAAGCCGTAGGCATAGATGAATCTATGCCGACGGCTTTGCCGTAGGCATATCTCTGCCATGTGTCATCTCCTGGTTCCTCCTGGCAGCAGGGCTATGCCTACGGCAAAGCCGTCGGCATAGATTTTCAGCTATGCCTACGGCTTTGCTGTAGGCATAGATGTGCCACGTGGCGAGCCCTGGTAACTCCTGGGCGTATATATGCCGACGGCTTAGCCGTAGGCATAGTTTTTTTCCCTGTTTTCTCTTTTCCAATTCATTTGACAGCATTTCAAAACAGAACAATATGAAATTATGCAGAAATATGACAATTCATCATGTAAACATACTCAAGTTCATCTAAACATACTAAAGTTCACCATCATCATCTAAACATACTCAAGTTCATCACATCATCTAAAGATCATCACCGACGGAATTTCATGAACATAAAAGTAGTGCAAGACATGAAACATCATAAAAGTAGGAATATGAAAGGCATGGCACGATGGCCACATGCATGGAATTATAAAGCAAGACCACATCCGCCAAAACCACCACCTCCGCCAAAACCACCACCACCTCCGCCAAAACCACCACCTCCTCCGCCAAAACCGCCATCGCGACCACCACCACTCTGCCAGATCGGAGTGACTGGGGTCGACGGAGCAGGAGTCAAGCCACCGGTCCCCTACATGTTTCAGAAAAGATTCTAACGGTAAATATGATATGATAATGTTTCATGAACAAGAACTAGTTTGCCAGTAGTTAGGCAAATGTACTAACCGGACCATCACTGCCTAGTGCCACCCATTCATCGAACGTGGGCACGTGTGGGGGTTCTCCCGCAGGTGGTGGTGGGGGTCCCATTTGTGGTGGATCCGTGCGGTTAGTCCAAGGCGCCAACATAGCATGAATGTTAGTTAAACAGAGCAAACTAGAAGATTAGAAGGAATGAAAGTGCAAAAATTTAGCTTGGTTTTAAGAGGGCAAAACTAACCGTCATCATCTGACGGTTTTAATCATCGTTTGCCTTCACTCGTTTCGACAAACTCCTTATATGCCTACATAATTTAGGTTGTTTCTAAGTGAGAAATGCTGAAAATAATATGAGAATGCTAGATAGAAAAAGATAAAGAGGAAGTACTTACAGCATGCTGGGAGGCTAAGGGAGTCTGTGAATGCCCCGTAGTCTCTAACTGGCTCGGGTTGGTAGCCCGAAGCTGTGTGTACGAGATCGAAGGAGTGATCAAGCCGTCGAAACACGGATACCGGCCATTCTTCTTCCCCTGGATGGCCACTACCGCCGTGTCGTCGATCTGAGACTGGGCGACCTCAGCAACAGGAACATCCGGATGCAACTCCTGATAGTGATGAATGTAAGACCCCAGGTGCTCCTTGGTCTTGCCGTAGTACTGGCTCTCGCCCTCCTTGCGATGACTCCGCTCGCCAGCTTCCACGACTCCATGTCTGAGAGCGGCCTCTTCAAGTTGTCCTCCTACAACGTCAAATAGAAGTCATCCGTACATAAGAACATGACGGTAAACAAGAACAAAAATGCATCATGGACATAGATATACCTTCATGGCCTTGAAGCCCCAGTGGTTCCTGTTTCCTTGGCCGTGTGTCCCGTCGTCTCCACGGTTAGCCCGGGCCACCTATCCAGCAAACTCTGCATCGGCGCCGAGCCACCTATCCAGCAAACTCGCCCATCCTTCATGCCTTCCATAGCACCAATGAGGAACAACCTATGCAAATTTTGGAAGCATGACATGTGAGCACGAAACATATAGTTGACTGCTTGAAACAATGAAAAGTTAGTAATAGTTACCATCATGAACTGCTCCCTGTTCAAGGTAAGTCGTAGCTTCTGCGCTTGAGTTTTGGTCATCTTTTGGTCCAGGTAGATGTGGTAGTACTGCGAGATGGCAACCCAGCGCACCTCGTACTGCAACTGACGAGCTTTCTTCTTCACTGCCGCAAGCAAGACCACGTCGGCTCTGGCCTTGTGCTCGTCAAGAACTCTATAGAGTTGCTGCAATCGTGCATAAACCAGAAGCAAACAAGGCATGAGTTGAGTGATTCAATGATAAACTATGAACGAAACTGAAGACAAGTGATTCAGAAGAGAACTTTCCCAAAATTTGGTGATCACGGCCTTAGCGGCCGTCCCGTACTCCGCGTTGCTGCAAGCCTCGTAGTGGGCCCAGCTCGTGGCCAAAACCCGCTGCTGCGGGTCCCTGTCTGGCCGCGGGCAGAATAGGCCAGGCCAAAACACCTTCAACAGGACAGTGATAAGGCCGTTCAGTTTACGGCCCTTTCCGCGAAGGATCCAGTTTCTGCAAAAGAATCAAATGATTGCCATGTGTACAATAAGAAAATGTTGTCATGTGTTGAAAATATGATTGAGAGGCACGTACTCTGTCCCCAGAGGTTCAATGTGCCACTTGTGCTCCTCGATAGAAGGTGGTGTAGGTAGTCCGGCATTACCACGCAGCCACCCCTGCGGAGCACCCGGTGGCAAGTCACCCCACAACGCGGGATCAACCTCCCCTCCACCCTCCTCGTCCTCCTCCTCACCCTCCTCCTCGGCCTCCTCCTCCTCACCCTCCTCCTCCTCACCCTCCTCCTCGGCCTCCTCCTCCTCGCCATCAGGAACATACTCCTCCTCCTCAGACTCAGAAGGTGCCTCTGTATAGGAGGGCATCGAAGAAGACCCTCCTATTTCGGACATGGCCCGGAGTTTTTTGCCCCGGTTGCCTCTTCCCCCCCACCTCCTCCTCCTCTAGGGGCTCTCCCCCCACCGCCTCCTCCTCTAGGGTCTCCTCCCCCGACCCCTCCACCTCCCTGTGAGGTGTCATCCTCGCGTTGTCGGGAGGGAACCTTGTGGGCTCGTCCACTCCGAGTAAGTCCTTTAAATTTACTGAGGAAACTAGCACCGCTGGACTTGCCCATGATTAGCAAACCTGCATTGAGAAGAGAATAAACAATTAGTAAGGATATCAATTAAACAAGCATAAAGGAAAAACATTAATACCAGAAGAGCACATTAAGCATACTATTGTAATGATCATTAAAAGAACTTACATTTTCTAGAACCCATATGAATCATCACTATTGTAATCTATTTGTGGACCGGTCTCATCATCACTATCACGCATATCTTCTTCGTTGTCTGACGAAGGTGGAGGCTCTTCCTCATCGTCAGCGACTTCATTTAACTTTTCAAGCATAATTATGTCTCTTTGATTCACAACTGCCTCACCATCAATCCGTGCGTCATCGTCATTTGGGTCCAGGTCAACATAACCCAAGTCATCATCCTCGTTGTTTCGGACCACGTCATCATGTTCCTCTTGATAGAACACTCCCTCATATGTCATGGGGTTTATGTTGTAGTAATCATCATCGTTCGGGTCCGGTAGCTTACCATGCGGCGACACCTTGAACACAACTTCCCAACCCTTTAGGTACTCTTTCTGGCATGGGTAAGGAAGATAATATACTTGTGTGGCCTGGGTAGCGGTGATAAAGAGATCAGCTCCGGCATAGACGGTTGATGGTTTAACTTCAACTAAACCAACAGAAGGCGTATGTCTTAGACCCTTTTTGGGGTCGAACCATCGGCATTTGAACACAGTGAGACTTAGGTGTTCGCGGCCATGTTTGAATGTAAGCTCGTATATTTTTCCTACCCTTCTGTAGTAATCTACTTTATTATCTCCTTCAGTGAAGACTCCGGTATTTATGGTTTTGGGATCAGGCCGACTATTCTGGTGCTCCTCTGCATGGAAGCGATACCCATTCACATCATACTTTTCGCATGTCATGACGACAGGATCAAAACGCATGGAAACCCATCTCAATTCTTCATCCATTGATTCGGTCGGATCATTTCCCTACAAGTTTAATTGAAATTATAGGGTGCATGAGTTTAATTGAAAGTGTGAAAAATTACTTTCTCCATGAACCACGCAACGAATTTTTTCCTTCCATCAGCACCCTTTCGGAGAAGAGCAAGTGCCTCCGCTTCAGTAGGAGGCAGCAATCACGTCCATTCCTCTTCAACGAATCGACTACAATAAGAAAAGTGGTATAAGAACTAGGCAAAGTGAACATAACGAATTGACTAAAAGAATGGTGCAAAGGTATTACCTCATCCACTCATCCTCAACTTCCTTGATGTTGTGCAAGATATAGAACATGACATCCTCCCACTCATCTCGTGGCATGAGATAAGGTTTCGAGCATCCAGCCCTACCACCTTGCCCGATGAATAGAGGCAACTTGGGTTTATACTTGGGTTCTTCTGTATTGTATCGAGACACCTTATTATGCAACGTGGGAACATGGTCCGGATAGTAGGCTGTCCTGAGGTCTGCCACCTCCTCTAGGATAGCTGCCTCAGCTATGGAAACTTCAATCTTAGCTTTGTTTCCACATTTCTGTCTCAGATGCTTGTTCTGTCTCTCAGGGCCGTACTGCCAATGATTCTGCACAGGGCCCCCCAACAATACCTCATTCGGGAGGTGCAAAAGGAGATGTTTCATCGGAGTAAAGAAGCCTGGCGGGAAGATCTTCTCTAGATTGCATATCAACTCCGGCGCCTTCTTATGCATTTCTTTTATCTTCTCAGGACATACTTCTTTAGCACAAAGCATGCGAAAGAAATGGCTTAACTCCGCAAGCACACGCCAGACACGCTCGGGAACATAGCCCCGAACCATCACTGGCATAATCCGCTCAATCCATACATGATAGTCATGACTCTTGAGCCTGGTCACTCTGCCCGTTGAAAGATTGATCCCCTTACTTATATTCGACGCATAACCATTAGTGAACTTCACGACGTGTTTCAAACACTTGAATGTCTCCATCTTATGATCCCTTTTAAGTACGAAGTCAGCATCTGGCTTGAACCAAGATTTTCGACTGCCTGTGGGAGGCTGCATGTGTAGACGTGGTCTATCACAAATATTCTGTTGATCAACTCTAGCATTAACATTATCCTTTGTCTTATCAGGAATGTTGAGGATCGTGCGAAAAAGGGACTCTGTGACATTCTTTTCAGTGTGCATCACGTCTATGTTGTATGGAAGTTTGAGGTCCTTAAAATAGGGAAGCTGCGTGAAGGGGGTAATGTGAGTCCAGTTGTGCGTCTCACCATATCCTTAAAAAAATTCCCTTTACCTTTTCCTTTGCCCTCGCCCTCGTCTTCGCCTGTGGCTTTGCCTTTGCCTTTGCCTTTGTCTTTGCCTCTCCCCTCACCGGCAGCCTCAAGAGCTTTCAGCTGAGCAAGCACATCCGCACCAGAAAACATTGGAATCTCGTTTACTTCATGGACAACTTTGCCTTTTGTGAAGTTCTTCTTGTCTTCCCTATCAGGATGGTCTGGAGGGAGGAACTGTCGATGTAGGTCAAATGCAACATACTTGCCACCCTTCTTCAGCCAAATGAAAATCAAGGCCTGCATGCACACTGGGCAAGGCATCTTTCCACTTGTACACCATCCGCAGAACAGGGCATAATCGGGAAAGTCATGCATGCAATATTGTAGCCAAACTTTCATCAAGAAATTTTTCTGCAGATGTCCGTCGTATGTCAACCTCGGGAAGTACCAAGAATGGTGCAAATCATCCACCAACGGCTGCATAAACACACTCAAATTCTTCCCCGGATATTCAGGCCCCGGAATTATAAGCGACAGGAACATGGTCTTGCGTTGCATTATGGTGCCGGGAGGGAGATTCAGAGGAATAACAAATACGGGCCAACAGCTGTATGGATTAGACGACATACCATATGGATTGAACCCATCACCTGTTATAGCAATTCTGACATTCCCAGCCTCGGCTGCTTCCTCCGGGTACTCTATATCGAATGACTTCCATGCTTCACCTCCTGATGGATGTACAATTTTTTTTGGATTGTACCTTTTCCCTTCCTTGTGCCACTTCATCATTTTGGCAGACTCCTCGGTGATGAAAAGGCGCTGCAGTCTTTTTATAAAATCAAGATACCGAAGAACCTTCACAGGGATTTTTAGCTGCTACTTCTGACCATGCTTATCGACCACCTCAATATACCGAGAGGAACCGCACTTCCTACGGTACTTTTCATCCGCATACTCATGCCTAAACAAAAGGCAATTCTTTAGACAAACATGTATTTTCTCATAGTCCATCGAGAGCGCCTTCATGATTTTATTCGTAGCGTACATGGTTTTCGGCAGTTCATGGCCCTCAGGTAGGCTGTTAGCCCATACTCCTAGAAATGCTTCAAAGCAACCTCGGCTACAGCCGTACTCAGCCTTGACTGCCATCAGTTGCGAGATGGCATCCAGCACAGACAGCTTGGCTCCCTCATAGAGAGGTTTCTTTGACGAGGCCAAGATTTCCAGGAAGGCCTTTGCGGTTTCCTCCGGCTCCTTTGGTTCATTCGCTGAATGTGACGGAGGTGTCGTCTATGCAGCAAAGACATCATCTAGCATGTCTCTAACCCCATCGTCCTCATAACCAGCGGCGCGTTGTCGTATCACATCCTCTCTACCATGGTCCCGCTGGGCAAAGTTTATCAGCATATTAAAGTTGGGCCTAAATCCATGCGTGCGAAGGTGCTTAGTCATCTCACTCTTATCTCTGCGGATACGCCTCTTACATCTGGCACACGGGCATTCTTGCACCATCCTCATTGGACTACGGAATATCTCTTTCAAAAACACATCAGTTTTCTCGACCCACTCTGTTGTTACTTGATTACGATGGAAAAACCAACTATACATCCACTAATTATCTGCAATCTCTGCTTTATTGGAAGCCACACAACAAAATTAAGGATTCACTTAAATTACCCACATCAATATTTTATTTTTTACAAGGTTGACAAGAAACGACATTTAATACACCTACATCTCTAATAGGTAAAGATGGGTCCTAATCCCACCCGAGAATGTGTAGATTGAGTAAGGTCCATCCTCTACGCCATTCCGAGACAAAATTTCGGCAGCACCTCCCCGCTGCTCTCCAAATACACGTCTCGGCAAAATGCCGAGAGAATGTGCATCCGGAGAACAAAAGGGAGGTGCCGCCGAAATCCTGTCTCGGGACGGGGTAGAGCATGAACAACGTACCCAATCTACACAACCTCGGGCTGTCCGTGGAAAGTGCTGGACAATCCGAAAGAGCTGTAGTGATAAATATGCAATTGAATGCATATTTATCGATGCAATCCTTTCGGACGGGAGGCCTAGGTTACGCGACTTGATGTGAAAATTTAATCTAGTGACATGGAAAAAAAGTGGACGAGGTCATGGAATTGCTGCTCACCCTCCGATGTAGTCAATCAAAGGAGAGGGATGATCGTGGACCAACACCTCCAACGTCGACGATCACTCCACGAAGATGGAACACCACAAATCCTGTTAATTACACCAAGTGAAAAAAATTAGGTCATCACATATCACATAAAGCATTGACACTATATTATGAACCAACATGAAACAACGTCTCAAATTACAAAAAAAGCTTTATTTAAGTGTCCTATGGAACAACATAACCTAACACTAAACATGACCAAACACAAAACTTACAAAAATTCATCAATCCATCTATCACAAATCCATCTAACAAAATTTCATCCATCCATCTATCACAAATCCTTCTAACAAATTCATTAATCCATCCATCTATCACAAATACATCTAACAAAACATAACAACATTCATCAATCCATCCATCTACCAATATTCATTAATTCATTTAACAACTAGTAACATAACAACTATCACAAATTTCATCCATGCATCCATGCACATAACAACTAGTAACATAATGCAAAAAAAATTCATCCATGCATCCATCTCACCGCTGTAGGGGTCGCTGGGACGGGCGGCGGGGCCACCGCTGCAAGGGTCGCCGGAGGAGGGCTCCGAGCCCCGGCCGGCACGGCAAGGGCCGAAGCCCGAGCAGGAGGGAGGCGGACTCGGGGCGGCCTGGATGGGGCGGCGCGGCGCGAGGAGGGCGCGAGGAGAATCCGATTGGGCGCCGATCATGGAATTCACCGCCGTGGATATCTTTCAGCACTCGCCCTTCGGCGACATTCTGAATTCACTAAGGTCTCTCTCTTTGTCAGAAGAGCCCTGGCCGGATTATGGCCAACAGGATTGGGATGCGGACGACGAAGAAATTCGACGCCCGCCCACCACCCACTTCGTAGCCACTGTCGACGATTTAACCGACATGCTCGACTTTGATTCCGAAGACATCGACGGTATGGACGACGATGTAGGAGACGAACATGAACCAGCACCTATAGGGCACTGGAAAGCCACCTCGTCATACGACATATACATGGTGGATACACCCAACGAAGGCAATGGCGACAAGATTGCGGAGGATGACCCCTCCAAGAAGCAACCCAAGCGCCAACGTCAGCGGCGCCGATCTAAGTCCCGCCAAAGCAAAAGTGGTGATACCGGCACAGGAGATAATAACACTCCGGATAGTGCCGAAGACAACAACAATCCCCTCCAGCAAGATTTAGAGCAGGAGGATGAAGGAGCCAGCTCTCCTGAGAGAGCGGCAGATGGAGAGGAGGATGACAATTACATCCCCCCCTCCGAAGACGAGGCAAGCCTCAGTGACGATGAATTCGTCGTCCCGGAGAATCCCGTCGAACAAAAGCGCTTCAAGCGCCGGCTTATGTCCACGGCAAATAGCCTGAAGAAAAAACAGCAGCAGCTTCAAGCTGATCAAGACGTGCTGGCTGACAAATGGACTGAAGTCCTCGCAGCCGAGGAATATAAACTCGAGCGCCCCTCCAAGAGTTACCCAAGGCACAGGTTGCTACCCTGACTGGAGGAAGAAGCGTATGATACGGCTGATCGGCCACCCTGTGGCCGCGATAGAGAGGCATTCCAACCAAAAGCTCAGCCTCCACCCCAACGCCATTCAAATAAAAAGGCATGGGGAGATACGCCAAACCTGCGAGACATATTGGAGGACAAGGCAAAGCATTCAAGATCGATCTACGGATCACGAGGGCGCACCACTCTGCGCGGTTACAAACATCACGCCGGATACAGAAGCAAATCGGGCCAGGCCGAACACAGCGGGCAAGACCCATCCGAGCTGCGTCGCGATATAGCCCAATACAGAGGCGCCGCAGACCCCTTATGCTTCACAGACGAAGTAATGGAACATCAATTCCCAGAAGGGTTCAAACCTGTAAACATTGAATCATACGACGGCACAACAGATCCCGCAGTATGGATTGAGGACTTCCTCCTCTACATCCACATGGCCCGCGGTGATGACTTACACACCATCAAATACCTCTCACTAAAGCTCAAAGGACCAGTGCGGCATTGGCTTAACAGCTTGCCAGCGGACTCCATTAGCTGTTGGGAAGATCTGGAAGCCGCATTCCTCGACAACTTTCAGGGCACTTATGTGCGACCACTAGATGCCGATGATTTAAGTCACATAATTCAGCAGCCAGAAGAGTCGGCCAGGCAATTCTGGACTCGGTTCCTTACCAAGAAAAATCAAATCATCGACTGTCCTGATGCGGAAGCCTTAGCGGCTTTCAAACACAACATCCGAGACGAGTGGCTAGCCCGGCACCTTGGTCAGGAAAAGCCGAAATCTATGGCAGCTCTCACGACGCTCATGACCCGCTTTTGTGCGGGACAAGACAGCTGGCTAGCTCGCAGTAATAAACTATCAAAGAACCATGGTACCTCAGACACCAAGGACGACAATAGCAGGTCACGTCGCAACAAGCATAAGGGCCGCATTACCAGAGAAAATACTGAGGATACGGCAGTCAATGCCGGATTCAAAGGCTCTAAACCCGGTCAGCGGAAAAAGCCATACAAACAAAGTACGCCGGCTCCATCCAGCTTGGACCGTATACTCGACGGCTCATGTCAAACACACGGCACCCCAGACAAGCCAACCAATCACACCAACAGGGATTGTTGGGTGTTAGAGCAGGCCGACAAGTTAATTGTCGAAAACAAGGACAAGGGGCCGCATAGCGACGACGAGGAGGAGCCCCGGCAGCCGCAGACTGGAGGACAGAAGAGGTTTCCCCCGCAAGTGCGGACGGTGAACATGATATACGCAACCCACATCCCCAAGAGGGAGCGGAAGCGTGCGCTCAGGGACGTATATGCGTTGGAGCCAGTCGCCCCAAAGTTCAACCCTTGGTCCTCCTGTCCGATCACCTTCGATCGCAGGGACCACCCCACTAGTATCTGTCATGGCGGATTTGCCACACTGGTCCTAGACCCAATCATCGACGTATTTCACCTCACTCGAGTCCTTATGGACGGTGGTAGCAGCCTGAACCTGCTTTATCAGGACACAGTGCGCAAAATTGGTATAGACCCCTCAAGGATCAAACCCATAAAAACGACCTTTAAGGGTGTCATTCCAGGTGTAGAGGCCCATTGCACAGGCTCAATTACACTGGAAGTGGTCTTCGGATCCCCGGATAACTTCCGAAGCGAAGAGTAAATCTTCGATATAGTCCCGTTCCGCAGTGGTTATCACGCGCTGCTCGGGCGAACCGCATTTGCTAGATTCAATGCGCTACCGCATTACGCATACCTCAAGCTCAAGATGTCAGGACCTCGCGGAGTTATTACAGTCAATGGAAACACAGAGTGCTCTCTCCGAACAGAGAAGCACATCGCGGCCCTCGCAGCAGAAACGCAAAGCAGCCTCTCAAGGCAATCAACCAGTTCGGCGTTTCAAAGCCCAGACACCTTCAAGCGCGCTCGGGGCAGTCGGCAAATAGACTGCCTGGCGCGATCTGAGCTCACGTAGCAATTCGGCGGCCACCCCAATCCCAGCCCAACGGCGAAACTCGTGCCACGCGTACATAATTACGCATTAAAAATACCATGGGCACAGGTGGGGAGGGGGGCACAACTGCGGCACTCCCCAAAACACGGCTTCAACTGCACTAGGGGCTTCCCGTTTGGTTCTTTTTCTTTTTCTTTCAGGACCTTAATCTCTGAAAACACTGTCCGGCAGCACTATTGCCGAACACATGATACAGCAACCAAGGAGGCAAACAGCTACGTCATACCACGGAATTCCCAGGTTGATTACAGTAACAAGCGAAATATTCGATTTCATATCATTCCTCAGCTTTCCCTTGTAAGGGACATAGTCCTACTCTTTGCTTATCGCACTATCTGTACCATTCTGCTTTAACGCAATTTTTCAATAAACAATGCATGACATTACGATTATTATTGCATTCTTGTTATATATTTATATATCTATGTGTTCACTAATGACGCCTTGCAACATTAAAATTTGGTACGGCCAATACACCAGGGGCTTACGTACCCCACAATGCGGTGTGAAAAGTCCGAACACTTTCACAAGTGCGGGACCCCGAACTTATAGCATTATATGCATCAGCTCCAAATCATGTCTTTGGTCAAATGTTGGGTTTGCCCGACTCCTATGTTTTGGTACCTTACGTTCCGCTCTATCGGCTAAGGTAGCGCTAGGAGAACTACTGCGATTGTGCCCCGGTTCTGCCGGCTGAGCACCTCAGTAGAGAAAGCTAAAACTGACTGTCATGATAAGGCGAGAGACTGGTCGCTGTTCGGCGAGGTTTTTCGAGTCCCTAAAGACTTATGCCGCTTAGGGCGAAGGGTCAGCCCTGTCCGGCTTACAGGCGTGTATCGCGCCCCGAATTCGGCCTTCCGAATACCAGGGGCTTCGCCGAAATTTAAAATTATAGAATTTTATGGCTAAGTGAAAGTGATAAAGCATTATTAGTCCGGTTGCCTTGTTCGTTGTGCTGAGAACCTCCTTCGAAGGACCCAAACATGGGAACAAGAGTGCTCAGGTTTATCCCGAACACCCCAGCACTTGTGCCATGGGGGCAGAAGCCGAGGACTAGCCATCTCTCAGATTGGATAAACAGCCAAACAGAAGGTAATATTTTAAATTCCAACAAGCATTGCATAGTGCATATGAAACAAGTTTTCATACATACAGGATAAAACGAGCAAGTCTCATTCAAATATTACATCTTTTGCGCACTCATCCGCGATAAGACGGGCACCCGGCAGAACACCCTCGTAGTACATCTCGGGGTGGCGGTGCCCCTTGACCTTCGGCGGCCCCTCCTTGATCAGCTTCACGGCGTCTAGCTTGACCCATTGCATTTTTACACGGGCGAAAGCCCGGCGTGCACCTTCAATGTAGACGGATCGCTTGACGACCTCCAGCCATGGGCAGGCATCCACAAGCCGCCTCACCAGGCCAAAGAAGCTGTTTGGAAGGGCGTCGCCAGGCCACAGCCGGACTATGAAGCCCTTCATGGCCTGATCGGCCGCCTTATGTAACTCGACCATCTCCTTCATCTGGTCGCTCATCAGCACTGGATGTTCGGCCTCAGCATACTGAGACCAGAACAGCTTCGCCATCGAGCTTCCATCCTCAGCCTGGTAGATCTGTGCGGTGTCGGACACATTGCAGGGAAAATCAGCGAATGCTCCTGAAGAGCTCCGGATCCCAGTAAGTAATCTGTAATTTACTTTTACATGCTTGCTTTGCATATAGAATGCCTTACCCGGCTCTATCTTCTTCATCGCGTCGATCTCCTAAAGGGCCTTCTGGGCCTCGGCCTTGGCACTCTTTGCGCTCTCACGGGCCGCGACAAGCTCAGACTCTCGCGTCTTCAAGTCAAGCTCCAACTCCTCGTGCTTCGTCACGAGAGCCTGGAGCTCTTGATGCACCCGAGCCTCGTGCCTCTCTCGCTCGGTGCGCTCCTTGGCCGCTGTATCCTCGCCCTTGGTCAGCGCTTGCTTCAGGTTGCCACCTCGGTCGTGGCCCCTGGCAAACATACAATTATCCTGTCGTATTGCAATCGCGTCCTTTTTTATATATGCATATCTATAGACGGGGTATTACTTACCCTTGTTCTCCTCGAGCTGCCTCTTGCCCAGGCCGAGCTCCTTCTTGGACTCCTCGAGGTCCTGCTTCAGTACGGCGACCTCCGCAATTAGTGCGGCGGACGCCAGCAGCGAAGCCTGCATACGCATATCGGCATACTTATGTAAACTCCTGCGATATTATTTTATCCTCTGTTCGGCTTTTTTTTGAACACCGAACAAAGCATCAGGGGCTATTGTTTATGCGGTAATATTTCCACTACATTTTAAAACACTTACCTCGAAGCCCGTTAGAAGGCTGGCACAGGATTTAGTCAATCCGCTCTTGGCGGACTGAACCTTCTGGATCACCGCACTCATGATAGTGCGGTGCTCCTCGTCGATGGAAGTGCTGCGTAGCGCTTCCAGCAAACTGTCCGGTGACTCTGGATGGTCAGAGGTCACCGGCATAGGCGTCTGGCCCCTCTTAGAAGGAGACCGCCTACCTGAGCCCGGAACCGCTGGAGGGTCCGGCACGGTGTTCAGCTGAGGGCCGAACTTAGAGCTCTTGGGGGGCCCATCCCCTCGGCTTCCGGAGTCCGGAAGGTCGCCTTGAGGCGCCTTCGGGACTGTCTCCCCTCGATGCGGTGCCTCTTGAGACAACACCTCGGTGTCGTCGGCAGGATGGGGAGGTGGCGGTCGGGACTGGATCGCTATCCTTGTCCGACGAGCCCAGGGAGCCGTCCGATGATACCTCGATATTGGCTCGGGGCGGCCTGCATAATTATGTTCGGCGATTAGGGAAAGCAGTGCGACAAAGGAATCCTATGAGTTATTCTGGAATACGAATACTTACGATCTCCCCAGGGGCTTGACCCTACGCAACCACTCGTCTTCGCCTTCGTCGGCGGCGGTGGAACTGTCCGGAAGGAGAGTCCTTCCCTTCTTGGAGCCCCCGGCCTCCCCGGTTGGGGCGGCCTTCCTTTTCTTGTCTCCCCCAGTCGGTGGAGGAGCATCGTCTTCTTCTTCTTCCTCGTCTTCGAGGGAAGAGTGCGCCGCAGAGTCATCAGACGGTGAGTCCAACGACGCTTGGCGTCGGGAACTCTTTCGAGCTCCCTTGGCCTTCTTGGTCTTCTCCGGCACCTTGTAAGGGGCTGGAGTCAACATCTTCGCCAGAAGAGCGTCAGCAGGGCCTTCGGGCAAAGGAGCCGGACAGTCGATCTGTCCGGCCATCTTCTGCCAGTCCTGTCAAAGGTACGGGAGTTTAGATCCCACATAGAGTCAATCTATATAAAAAAATAAGTATCCTGTGAAAGGTAAAGCAGCTTACCGCACTGGCTTGGTGCTTCGCGCTGAATCCGCGATCCTCCGTGATAGGGGGAGGGACCTCGGCACTTTTGAACAGCACCCTCTAGGCGTCTTCATGAGTCGTGTCGAAGAGCCTGTTCAGAGTTTGGTGTTGCGCCGGATTGAACTCCCACAAGGTGAACTCCAGTTGTTGGCACGGGAGTATCCGGTGGATGAGCATGACTTGGACTATGTTGACAAGCTTGACCTCGATTCTAAGTCACACCGATCTAGCTTGTAACACCTCATATCACTTTGCGGCCTCACGCACGGTATTCCCACGGGTGTCACCTTAACATGGCCCGGGACCGTTTGCGCCTTTTGGCTCACGTATATGATAGTGTCGCTAGCATCCATATGACAGAGTACCCAGGACGACATGACTAGTCGTGAACCCAAAGTGCACTAACTTACGGGGACAGGCATACATGAATCAACATCGAGCATGTCGGTCAACAGCGTGTGAATCCGGGCTGTAGCACTGGGCTAACAGGACTCCGGATGTCACCGCATGACATTTCCCCGAAGGGACAGACACAGGGACGAAGGGAATCACATGCCGGCCAATCAAGTGCTCCGGAGCAGTAGTGCTGGGCTAGCAGGACTCCGGTGAACCAGGCTATAGCGGACTACTATGGCTCATGGAAGCACAGGACTACATTTCCCCATAAGAGAGGCTACCGAGGATAAACAACTAGGTTGTCGGATCCCACACATAGCAAGCATTTCAATCATACACACAATATGCTCGATATGTGTAAATACAACATGGCATCACAACATAACTCTACGACTCAAGTATTTATTCATTAGGCTCTGAGGAGCGAGATATTATAAACATGGGTCTCATGACCCAACATTCAGAGCATACAAGTCAAAGCACATGCGGAAGCATAACTTGTCTGAGTATAGACAACTAAAAATGAAGAAGGCTGAGGCGCCTGACTATCTATTAGACCCTCCCAAGGGTACAAGATCGTAGCTGAGGTAACAAGCTAAACGTCGAAGTCCACGTGGAACTACTAGTGAGACTGACGTCTCTCTGCAAAACATAAAATAAGCAAACGTGAGTACAAATGTACCCAGCAAGACTTACATCAGAACTATCTACATATGCATCGGTAACAATAAAGGGGGGTGGTGGAGTTTAACTACAGCAAGCCAGCTTTGACTCGGTGGCTATCTTAAACTACGACTGCGAGTAACTCTTTTGAGGTGGCGCACACGAGTCCACATATTGACCATATCAATACACCACTATGGATCCGCTCCCATCTCCCTACGAGAACGCCATCCATAGCACTCACGCTTATCTTGCGCATTTTAGAGTATCCACTTTCACTTGTCTATGAACTATGCAAGGGGTCCAAGTTTCCATATCCGAGGAATCCGGCTATTCGAATAGATAATGATAACCCTGCAGGGGTGGCCTTCTTCACACACGCTCTTGCCACTTACCACCATGTACACGTCGTGTACCTCGGCAACCTTCAAGCGGAAGCCTGGCGAGGGAGTCGGCCACGACCTGACTAACCACACAAGTCTCTCGTCCAGGTTTATCGCCTATTCGGGTTCCATCCGCAAGGAGATCCGGCCGGGGTGTCACTCACGGCCCCAAATGATGTGTGCAGGGTTCCCAAGCCCACCATCCGGGTGCCAATTGGTACACCGTGCCACTGTGCCTAGTCTGTCCCAAGCCCACCTGTACCGGGTGCCACTTGGTAGACTACTAACACTACCTACAAACACCAGAAACTAGTTGCAACTCCTGGACAGAGATCGAGTTGATTAATAAGCCGAGAGGGGCTGAGTTACTGGAACCCAATGTGTGGTAGTAAATGTTCATGGATCACAAATACAGAACACAGTTCCTGAGAACGGCTGCAATGAGATAACCCACCATGTACTCCTACATGGCCTCTCACCGCTACCTTTACCAAATCGTGTTCACATACTTAGCTCTCAACGGTAGGACATGTTCACCATGTTCCAATTCATTCCCGATGAATCAGACCTGACTCAACTTTAAGCAGTAGCAGGCATGACAACAAGCATGAAAGAGTAGGCACATCAGGGCTCAAACAATTCCTACTCATGCTAGTGGGTTTCATCTATTTACTGTGGCAATGACAGGTCATGCAGAGGACAGGGGTTCAGCTACCGCAGCATGTAACAGTTGAAACGTTCTTGTCCTAATGCAGTAAAAGAGAGCAGGAGCGAGAGAGTGGGATTGTATCGAAATGACCAAGGGGGTTTTGCTTGCATGGCACTTCTGAAGATAATATAACTCTTCATCGGTGTCATCGATCACGTCGTCGGAAACATCGTCTACTAAGAGGGAACAACCACCGGCAAACACAAAAGGAACCACAATCAATGCAATGCACATTCATATGAATGATATGTCATATTAAAGTACTGAATTGACCTAGTGCAATAGTTAGTCATATTCATTGAAGTGGAATTCAAACCTATAGCAAATTCCAACTCCAAAACTAATTACCATTTATTCCATAATCATGAATTGTCCTATTCAGTGAGGTTAACTTGTTTGAGCATGCATGAAAATTCCATATTCAGATTCTTTGGATTTTTCTGATCATTTTTCATATATAAATTATTTTATTTGGAGTTACGGTTGAATTTCTATGATTTTTAGAAGTTTTAACTATTTTCTGGAATTTGTAAATCATTTCTGAATAAGAAAAACCAGAAAAGCATTTACTACGTCAGCACGATGTCGGTGTGACATCAGCAAGTCAACAGGGCGCGGTCCAGGTCAAACATGACAAGTGGGACCCGCACGTCAATGTAATAGGGCAGGGACAGAGGTTGACCAGTGGGTCCGGGTCAACGTACACGTCAACATAGTCAAAGCTGACGAGTGGGCCTGCTACAATTAGATTAACCTTAATCTATTATTGTTAGTTGATTAGTTAGGCAGTGGGCCCGGCTGTCATTGACTCAGGTGGTAGTTAGTGGGGTAATTAGCCCCTTACAGCCAGGTTAGGTCGGCGGTTAGTCGCCAGCGACATCCAGAGACGGCGGCGTTGCTCGGGCTTTGCCCTCCGGCAACCAAATGGGCGGCGGAGGGGCTCTGCGTGCAGCTACGACTCGTTCGCGTCCAATGGTGCGGTTAGCTCGAGTCGGGGTGAACCAGAACGACGGCGGGGAGCACATCCGCGGCGGTGCCCGCACGGGGTTGGCCGGGGCGGCAATGTGGTGTGCGGGAAGAAGAGTTGGTGGAAGCTACAGGCTCCTGCAGAGGCGGGGATAATGATGACGCATGCGGGGGTGGCTGGTTCGGGCTCTGGCCATGGCGGCGCCATGGCTGGCGGCACGGAGCTCTCAGCTCCGGTGGCTAGGCGGGTAGAGGATGGGATTGACCGCGGGGAAAACGCTCGGGGGCTCACAGCGGTGCCGTAGGGATGGCCAGCGTGCTCGGGGAAGCCCTATGGATGACGAATCGGCGGCGATGATCTCCGGTGCCCGACGGTGAACACGACGAGGCCGGCGACGTTTTTGGGGCTTCCGGCGTCGGGAGGCTCGGTGAGGAGGAGGAGAGGAACGAGGCGGAGCTCGTGGACAGCTCCAGGGGGCGTGGGAGAGGTGGTGGCCATGGCTATGGCGAGCGGCAGCGGCGAACACGGTCGGTGGTGCTGCGGGAGAGAGCAGAGGAGGGGGAGGGGGCCAGGGAGAGAGCGAGGGGGTCAAGAGGGAGTGTGTGGCACTCGGGGCTGCCTCTAGAAGTGGCGGAAGCAGGAGGTGGCTCGGGCGCATGCCGACGCGCGGTGGCCACGCGCCTCTGTCCTTCTGTCAACGGAGGAAGAAGACCGGGGACCCGTGGTGGGCTGGGCCAGATCAGGAGCTGGCCCGGCTCTGCTGCAGGAGGGAAGCCCCGGTGAGTCCTTCTCTCTCTCTTATTAATTGTTTCTATTTTCTATTTTGCTTTTCTGTTTTTGATTTAGTAATAAGACTAAACCATTTTTAAAACTCCTGACAAAATTTGTGGGCACTTTTAAAATGGTTACTAAGAGCCCTCAAATGTTTTCAGAATTATTGAAGCATTTAAAAAATTTATAGCCATTAAATGCTCCAATTCAAATACTTATGATTTAATCCAAAGACCTGAAATGACCTAGGGAAAATATGCACCAATTTTTGTCACAGGTTTTCACCAGTTTCTAAAATGATGGACTTTTCCTGAAGTCAGTTTGGGTTTATTGGAAGTGATTTTATTTGAGCCTATTTGAATTCATTTGGTGCTAGGGTTTGGTCAGTCACCATTTCAAATTCCTGAGAAATTTAAACATGATGCAATGACAAGCAAGGACAAAGCTAGGGCTATGACAACTCACCCCCACTAAACAAGAATCTCGTCCCGAGATTCAAGACGTCGAGTAAGAAGACAGAGGGGACACAAAGCTAACACGACCTTCACGATCTGACTGTCCTCCTCGAAGATGTTGATTTATTGCTTCAAATTAATCTTGACATCTTTGCTTTCAAGATCTTCATCCAACACGATGATGATAGGAAGAAACTCTACAGAAAACGATCTTCTCAAAGATCGGGTAACTCAAGATCAACTCATGGAGCGAGATGTTGAAACATCTCTTCAGCTAAGACACAAAACACACATCGAGAGGAAGGGAAGAAACAATTGACGAAGGTTTAATTTGGTAGGCAACAATTCCACGCTGGAGTAGGATGGTGCATGGTTTCAAAGTAGCGAGGAGATTGATTGCCATGATTCCACAACGGGCACCTTGGGGGAGGTGACTCGTAGAATTATTACCTTAGGTGGCAAAAGAATTACTTTTGATCCATAGATCATTGAAACTCTTCATACCAGCCTGAGGCAAATCATAATTGATCGTTTGAAAGAATTCGAGAGGATGGCATACTCAGTTTGGAAAGGAAACTATGGTTATAGAACAACTCAGCAAATGGAAGGCACATTCCATTTGATACCAAGGATATAACCTAGTGCCTGAGCGTTCTTTCAAGAACTTGAGCATTTCCATATTCATCAAGGTTTTACCAAAATCTATGCCAAGATCCTGGTGACATCTCGTACTACCATGATGAATAACGATGAAGGATGCAGGTGTAGAGGAGGACAACACTTTCTCAGATTTTACCTTGACGATGCCAAGGAAACAAAATCTGGATGATCGACCGAGAGACATTTAGCACTCAGCTTCTAATGTTCTCCTTGATGTACTAGCATAACCCAATTGTAGGTAGTTTGGTATCTATAACATCAAGTAAAAGGTCGGACTTCGGGAACACAAAGAATCCTCAAGGAATCAACTTATAGAAGAAGTCATACGAAATCCTCATGGAGAGGATGGTCAAAATGCTCAATCAAGATACTACAATAATAGATCTTCCAACTAGGTGTGTCAGCCAACATCAACTTTGTCGGGACCTACATCATAGATCTTGGAAAAGTTCCAACCATCATATCTGCCTGAGATTCAGATCTGGTTGGTAACGGAATATTTCAGACAGCATGTCTGGAAAAGAAAGTTTGCAACACAATTCGACGAGATGATGTTGCAAGATTCTCGGGAATGAACTACGATAGCAAGCTCCAAAATATGAGCTGGTTCTACTACATACATGGGAGCATGTTGTCCAAGACAAGAATGACCACATAGTAGTCTTATAATAAAACACTATCGAGTTTAGGTTAGGATCCATCATCAACGATTTCGATGTCTTTATGCGCGTTAGGCTTCTTTTCCTTGAACAAGTCAATCAGTGGCTTGGTGTGCTAGGGAATACATATGGAGTGGAGGTAATTAATCTACCAAACCATAGAATACATTTGCACATGCATAACTGACTTGGGATGGTACCAGAGGAAACAAAACAAACCATTCTCAAATTCATGGCGGCAGCTTACACCTAATGTACGTGAACTTGGAGAAAGTCACTTCTTTCACCAAAACAAATACCTCATGGGCGGAACACGAAGGAAATGCTTACAAAGTTTCCAACACTAGCTCAATGTTCAACAAGAATCATGGAGGAGACAAGATGCTGCTAACGGGATCAACAACAACTCATCAGAATTTCCATATCACTAGAATTCCACCGTTATGTGAACAATGTGATAGTATTGGTCAGACCCAAAAGATATAATGGTGTATGCTCGAGGGATCGACCAAGAGTAAGACAACACTACAAACATCGTTGGTTCTAATCTGATTTGGCGATAGCCCACACTCAAATTAGAGTTTGGATAAAACAATAGCTCCAGCAATTGGTCACGGAGATCAATCGATGAAGATATCATCTTTCTTCAACACGCATATACAAAGAGATATCCCTTTGGAAAGAACTAAGTCGGATATAGCCTTTATCTTCCAACTCTCCAAGTTGTTGTTTAGCTTAACCAACTAGCTCAGGGTATCCAACACAGAATCTTGGAGAAGGGGTGGTTTATAAGAAAACCAACTTGATCACGAGCTCAACATAACGGTCAGGGGGCAACCTGGTGATACTTCCGAGAAGATATTCGGAAAATCACGAACCACCAATATGTTATTAAGCTCGAGAACAGTCTTGCTCTTCAGGAAAGACGATGTGATCAAAAGTGCAAGGGTTTGACAAAATCCTAACTCATCGATCGAAGAGTGCACCACAAATAAGGACTAGGTCGCACGATCATTCTTAGGATGATGATCTAATAACCAACACACCAAGAATGGGATTATCGTCCATTAACTACCAATCAATATGGTTGCTAGGAGTATTGATTTCACACATCACAGTTCACTTGTCGGCATTCCGGTTACAACAGCACGGGACCGAGGAATGAATAATGATGGCGAGAAGTATCACTCCATCAAGAATTCATAAGAGGTGGTGCAATTCTCATGACATTCTTGACATAAATATGGTAACACTACAAGGTAGAACAGAGCAAAAGCTGGGTTGGCATTTTGATCTGCAGAATACAATTGCTTTGACCCAATCATAGAAATGGATGAGGTACTGGAGTTTGTTTCTCCTGGACTCCTAGACATTCCAAAATAGAATGGCTTGACAGACCACAATAATATGAGGTATTGATGAGCATGAATGCATGGTATGCTCTTGATTATCAAATGATAAACGGAGATCATGATACAACTAAAGAGAGGGACAACTCAAAGGAACGTCTGATTTTCCGAGTTGTGGATGCATAGATTAGTATGCCGAGCAAAGCTCAACATTTCTTCCGGATAACCCATGCAGAAAGGTAGAACCGGTAGATTCACAATGTAGAATGAAGAACTCATCAAGAGCACTCTTATTGTGATCTTTTGGTTCAACGGAACTCCCGCCAAGGATGGTTCGTGGTATTTGGAAGAATGGTATACCACGGACCTCGAAGACTATCACAAAGGTTACTAATATCCTAAAGGTACGAGCAACACTATCAACACGAGGTAAGTAGAGTGAATCTTGGGTTCAAGAACCCAGGAATAGAATGCCTACTAACTAAATGGCATCACGGGATGCTTTCCAGAATGGTGGCCAGAATCATCACGCTGGGAACACAAAACATGGCTAGATTACCTGGTGATCCTCTAAGACACCTAGGGTCATAATACTAGCTCCAACATATATGTCGAGGCAACAGAGTACCTCAACTCACCGATTAGCGTGCTTAAACTAGCCCAAAAGGACATCGGGAACTGGGAGGAAGGATTTGCAAATGCATCAAATTATTTAGAAACCTGGGATGACTCAGACAGCATAACAGCTGTAAATGCTCAAAAGATTTGAGACATCCTGCAAAAATGGTGGAATAACCACTCAATAACATCATATCGAGGTGCTGAGATCAACTGTCAACACACAAAAGTAGAGGAAACTGAACTGGGCTTAAATCCATTAAACCTATAAGTCTCTAACATAGTAACTCGTCATCCAGATAGATAGATGAGAAGGCCTAGTTCTTAATCCCCGTAGAAAAGAAGAGGATGACTCAGATCAGAAGGGCATAAGGTAAAGGAGTAAAAAGAGCCTTACGTTCCATTCCACAAGCAATTCCCTTACATAACTAAAGCATTTCTAGACTCAACTTTGACCAGATTGGCTTGGTAATCCTACAGGCAGTCAGGCTCTGATACCAAAGCTGTCAGGACCACGATTCTAAGTCACACCGATCTAGCCTATAACACCTCATATCACTTTGCGGCCTCAGGCACGGTATTCCCACGGGTGTCGCCTTACCATGGCCCGGGACCATTTGCTCCTTTTGGCTCATGTATATGATAGTGTCGCTAGCATCCATATGACAGAGAACCCGGGGCGACATGACTAGTCGTGAACCCAAAGTGGCACTAACTTACGGGGACAGGCATACATGAATCAACATCGAGCATGTCGGTCAGCAGCGTGTGAATCTGGGCTGTAGCACTGGGCTAACAGGACTTCGGATGTCACCGCATGACATTTCCCCAAAGGGACAGACACAGGGACAAAGGGAATCACATGCCGGCCAATCAAGTGCTCCGGAGCAGTAGTGCTGGGCTAGCAGGACTCCGGTGAACCAGGCTATAGCGGACTACTATGGCTCATGGAAGCACAGGACTACATTTCCCCATAAGAGAGGCTACCGAGGATAAACAACTAGGTTGTCGGATCCCACACATAGCAAGCATTTCAATCATACACACAATATGCTCCATATGTGTAAATACAACATGGCATCACAACATAACTCTACGACTCAAGTATTTATTCATTAGGCTCTAAGGAGCGAGATATTATAAACATGGGTCTCATGACCCAACATTCAGAGCATACAAGTCTGAGTATAGACAACTAAAAATGAAGAAGGCTGAGGCCCCTGACTATCTACCAGACCCTCCCAAGGGTACAAGATCGTAGCTGAGGTAACAAGCTAAACATCAAAGTCCACGTGGAACTACTAGTGAGACTGACGTCTCTCTGCAAAACATAAAATAAGCAAACGTGAGTACAAATGTACCCAGCAAGACTTACATCAGAACTATCTACATATGCATCGGTAACAATAAAGGGGGGTGGTGGAGTTTAACTGCAGCAAGCCAGCTTTGACTCGGTGGCTATCTTAAACTACGACTGCGAGTAACTCTTTTGAGGTGGCGCACACGAGTCCACATATTGACCATATCAATACACCACTATGGATCCGCTCCCGTCTCCCTACGAGAACGCCATCCATAGCACTCACGCTTATCTTGCGCATTTTAGAGTATCCACTTTCACTTGTCTATGGACTATGCAAGGGGTCCAAGTTTCCATATCCGAGGAATCCGGCTATTCGAATAGATAATGATAACCCTGTAGGGGTGTACTTCTTCACACACGCTCTCGCCACTTACCACCATGTATACGTCGTGTACCTCGGCAACCTTCAAGCGGAAGCCTGGCGAGGGAGTCAGCCATGACTTGACTAACCACACAAGTCTCTCGTCCAGGTTTATCGCCTATCCGGGTTCCATCCGCAAGGAGATTCGGCCGGGGTGTCGCTCACGGCCCCAAACGATGTGTGCAGGGTTCCCAAGCCCACCATAGGGTGCCACTTGGTACACCGTGCCACTATGCCTAGTCTGTCCCAAGCCCACCTGTACCGGGTGCCACTTGGTAGACTACTAACACTACCTACAAACACCAGAAACTAGTTGCAACTCCTGGACAGAGATCGAGTTGATTAATAAGCCAAGAGGGGCCGAGTTACCGGAACCCAATGTGTGGTAGTAACTATTCATGGATCACAAACATAGAACTCAGTTCCTGAGAACGGCTGCAATGAGACAACCCACCATGTACTCCTACATGGCCTCTCACCGCTACCTTTACCAAATCGTGTTCACACACTTAGCTCTAAACGGTAGGACATGTTCACCATGTTCCAATTCATTCTCGATGAATCAGACCTGACTCAACTCTAAGCAGTAGCAGGCATGACAACAAGCATGAATGAGTAGGCACATCAGGGCTCAAACAATTCCTACTCATGCTAGTGGGTTTCATCTATTTACTATGCCAATGACAGGTCATGCAGAGGACAGGGGTTCAGCTACCGCAGCATGTAACAGTTGAAACGTTGTTGTCCTAATGCGGTAAAAGAGAGCAGGAGCGAGAGAGTGGGATTGTATCGGAATGACCAAGGGGGTTTTGCTTGCCTGGCACTTCTGAAGATAATATAACTCTTCATCGGTGTCATCGATCACGTCGTCGGAAACATCGTCTACTAAGAGGGAACAACCACCGACAAACACAAAAGGAACCACAATCAATGCAATGCACATTCATATGAATGATATGTCATATTAAAGTACTGAATTGACCTAGTGTAATAGTTAGTCATATTCATTGAAGTGGAATTCAAACCTATAGCAAATTCCAACTCCAAAACTAATTACCATTTATTCCATAATCATGAATTGTCCTATTCAGTGAGGTTAACTTGTTCGAAAATGCATGGAAATTCCATATTCAGATTCTTTGGATTTTTCTGATCATTTTTCATATATAAATTATTTCATTTGGAGTTACGGTTCAATTTCTATGATTTTTAGAAGTTTTAACTATTTTCTGGAATTTCTAAATCATTTCTGAATAAGAAAAACCAGAAAAGCATTTACTACGTCAGCATGACATCGGTGTGATGTCAGCAAGTTAACACGGCGCGGTCCAGGTCAAACATGACAAGTGGGACCCGCACGCCAGTGTAATAGGGCAGGGACAGAGGCTGACCAGTGGGTCCGGGTCAACGTACACGTCAGCACAGTCAAAGGTAACAAGTGGGCCCGCTGTAATTAGATTAACCTTAATCTATTATTGTTAGTCGATTAGTTAGGCAGTGGGGCCTGGCTGTCAATTACTTAGGTGGTAGTTAGTGGGGTAATTAGCCCCTAACAGTCAGGTTAGGTCGGCGGTTAGTCGCCGGCGATGTCCAGAGACGGCGGCGTTGCTCGGGCTTTGCCCTCCGGCGACCAAATGGGCGGCGGAGGGGCTCTACGTGCAGCTGCGACTCGTCCACGTCCAACGGTGCGGTTAGCTCAAGTCGGGGTGAACCAGAATGACGGCGGGGAGCACATCCGCGGCAGCGCCCGCATGGGGTTGGTCGGGGCGGCGTTGTGGTGTGCGGGAAGAAGAGTTGGTGGAAGCTACGGGCTCCTGCAGAGGCGGGGATAACGATGACGCGTGCGGGGGCGGCTGGTTCGGGCTCTGGCCACGGCTGCGCCATGGCCGGTGGCATGGAGCTCTCAGCTCCGGTGGCTAGGCGGGTAGAGGATGGGATTGACCGCGGGGAAAACGCTCGGGGGCTCACAGCGGTGCCGTAGGGATGGCCAGCGTGCTCGGGGAGGCCCTGTGGACGACGAATCGGCGGCGATGATCTCCGGTGCCCGACGGTGAACACGACAAGGCCGGCAACATTTTTGGGGCTTCCGGCATCGGGAGGCTCGGTGAGGAGGAGGAGAGGAACGAGGCGGAGCTCGTGGGCAGCTCCAGGGGGCGTGGGAGAGGTGGTGGCCATGGCTATGGCGAGTGGCGGTGGCGAACACACTCGGTGGTGCTGCCCCTGGTGGCACTCGGGGCTGGCTCTAGAAGCGGCGGAAGCAGGAGGTGGCTCGGGCGCGTGCCGGCACGCGGTGGCCACGCGCCTCTGTCCTTCTGTCAAAGGAGGAAGAAGACCGGGGAGCCCCTGGTGGGCTGGGCCAGACCAGGAGCTGGGCCGGCTCTGCTGCAGGAGAGAAGCCCAGGTGAGTCCTTCTCTCTCTCTCTTATTAATTGTTTCTATTTTCTATTTTGCTTTTCTGTTTTTGGTTTAGTAATAATACTAAACCATTTTTAAAACTCCTGAGAAAATTTGTGGGCACTTTTAAAATGTTTACTAACAGCCCTCAAATGTTTTCAGAATTATTGAAGCATTTTAAAAATTTATAGGCATTAAATTCTCCAATTCAAATACTTATGATTTAATCCAAAAACCTGAAATGACCTAAGGAAAATATGCTCCAATTTTTGTCAAAGGTTTTCACCAGTTTAAAAAATGATGGACTTTTCCTTAAGTCACTTTGGGTTTATTGGAAGTGATTTTATTTGAGCCTATTTGAATTCATTTGGTGCTAGGGTTTGGTCAGTCCCCATTTCAAATTTCTTCGCGTTTCAAATGCCAAAACACATAATGTGACACTCCAAAATTTTTATTTGGTTTTTCAGCAAAAACTTTGTTGGTTTTTGAAAAGAGGCCATTTAAATTTTTTTCCAGGAAACCTTCCTCTTAAAATCTTCTTTGGCAAGGATTTTTATTTTTGTATCTCCTTCAAAATATGGTGTTTGATCATTTAAAATTCTTTCTCTGATGGTTCCCTTCTCAAAGTATATTTTTGGAAATTATTCTTTTTCTTATAAAAAGAACTCTATGAATTTTGAGGTTTTTCTTATCTTGAAAACCACCCATGGTTTTATCATGTCTCCTATAGTAAATCTTCTCAAAATCCCTCCCTCCACCTTTGAACAATCTAAATTCTCTGTCTCAACAAGTCCGAACAAGTTTTGGATTTTATTTCAATTACTTTATCTCTCAAATCATTTCTGCCAATTATTTTGAGCCTGAGTGATTTTCAAAGCAAGTACCCTAATGCCTTTGGTCCTTGAGCCCAAACCAACTCCCCTGGATAGTCCTTAGTACCCACAACCTAGAACCATCTTGATCCACTCTTCTTCTTTTCAAATTTTTCAAATTTCACTCACTGCAAGTTTGGACCATATTTGCCAAATTTGGTGAAATTCATATCTACACTTCTCGAAAAATTCCACAAAAATTCAGGCAGCCTCCTGGTGCAATGAGAGGCCACCCCACCAAGTTTTAGCTCAAGGAAAAATCCCTACATGCCTAGATCATTCTGTCGAACACCTTGCATGCACTGTTTCTGTTCATCTTTAGTTAAGATCAGAGTTTCAGTGTCGATCTTCGTGAGGAATTCAGTCACATGCTCACAGTGCACTTGGCATGTTGCTCACGGCCTAGCTTGCTTGTCCGGAGCCGCACACGTGCGCTTGGCACGTTCCTGGCGTCGGTGGCACCCTGGCCCGCCTGCGCCGGCGTGTATTGCGGCGGCCGAACCACCGTAGCGGCCGACAGGGAGCAGAACGGCGGCATAACGCCGTTCGGCACCGCCCAAACCCCCTGGTGGCTTTGCGTGGCCATTTCCTCGCCAGCGCACGCATGCAGCACCGTCGCCGTGGCGCGACATGCACAGAGCGCGCTCCCTGCCGCCGACGGGCCCGCGTCGCCCCGTTCCGTCGAGCTCCCCCTAAGCAACCAAATCCCGCTGCGGTTAGCACCTAAATGGAACCAGGGAACATCCACGATGACGCTCAACCTCTGAACCTTCCCGACCAAGCACTGCACCGCCGTAATCCATCGCCGGAGAACTCCGTTCACGGCCACCGCCTCGGATCGCCTATAAAAGGGGACCCCAAGCTCACCCTCGAGCACGCACCACCACTGCACCTCACCAACGCCCCGCAAGGCCACTAGGAGGACCTCGAGGAGGTCTCCTCCCCCGACTCCGGCCGCCCCGTTCCGCCTCGGCCTCCGTCTCGATTCGCTCCGGTGAGGCCGTCCCCGGCACCCAAACTTCGTCAGCACCCTCCTCGAGCAACCAGAGAGCTAACCCCCACTTCAATTCGATCCTTGCAGCCCTCCTCGGCGAGCTCCATCAACGCCCGAACCACCGTCCGCCGGAGCAAGGGCCGCCATCGACGTGGTGCTCGCCGGCGACTACCACCACCTCCCACAGACGCGGAATGGCGCCCTGAACACGGAGGTACTCTCCGATCTCCCTGCCTCGCTGTGGATCGCCGCCGGCGACCACCGCGGCTCTCAGGCACCGTCGAGCTCTACCGCCCCGTTTGAATATTCAAACCTGACGGGTGGGACACGCCCGTCAGCCTCTCAGTTCTTTTTAAACGAACCGTTTTCTGAAGGCGTCTTCTGCCAAAGTACGTCACCCCTCTGGGTCGGCGTATTCTTTATCGAATCGTTTTCTGTTTTTATAAGTTAGCCCCTGGGAACTTTCTGTTTCATTATAGATGAGTCCCTGGACTAAAACCCTTATAACTTTTTAACAGAAAAGTGTTATTGATTGATTCTTTTTCTATCCTCTTTAAAATTTTGTCTAGTTTTTTATCAGATTTATTTGAAAAATATTTGGAATATTTTTGTACACCTCATGGTATTCACGTTAGCGCGTATGTTTCTTTATATCGTAGATACCGAAGGAGGTGACGGAACCGCAAACTTCACCCAGCTAGGCTCCGACTACTCTGAACCAGGCAAGCATGTTTGAACTTTTGATATGATGATTGTTTTGGCATGTTTGCATTAAGTAGTTTTACGGCATGTTGATGAGCATACCAACGAATGTCATGTTACATGCAACGATGAGGCAAGTGAGTTTCGAAAATCCATAAGTGGATGAATGTGAGTATGCATGGCCATGTGTTGGCATGAGGATGGGTAAGATGGCAGTGTTGTAGCATGCCAGTCTTATGCCAGACTATATGACTTCAGTGTCAACCCGTATCGGTCCAGTTCCTTCCATTCTTCCTTCCGTGTACTACCACATGTTTTCCGCAAGGGATATGGCTTAGTAATTGGCAAACTGCTTTCCTGGTACACACCAAAAGGAGAGGCCGTGATGATGGTTCCATGGCCCTGGATTAAAGCCAGTCATCCGGTCAGGGGGCATGGGTGTTTCCGGTTGGGACCGAGAGGGGGGCACCCCTTAGAGCGCGCGTATATAAATTTGATCCCATGCTATTCGAGATTTTGATCTCCCCGTCTCAAAAGTTTTTCTTGGACGATGTCTAGGGTGATTCCTAGCATCGAGAGGTAGGATGGGTGTGTACTGGTTAGCTGTGTTTTCTTCCGAAATACCGTAAACGGAACTAGTCCTTCATGACTACGGAAATCCGTTGGCTGTGGGAAAAAATTTCATACAAACTCTGCAGAGTCATATATTCCTTTGAATCATCTATTCCATGTCCAAGTTCGGTATTATCTTATCCTGACAAATGTTAGTTTTGATGACAGAGACTCCGGTGAATCACATGAGTGCTAAGTCCGGTTAAATGTTTATTCCTGTGGATGGACTAACCCGTTTATTTTCATGAGTTGAATATTGATTATGAGTATTATTTACTTGTGAATGAAAGCCCTTTCTGTGATGTCGCTCAGACGTCCGACTGTGGCATTGTTATTATTTACTTTCAATAAAAGCCCTTTCTGTGATGTCGCTCAGACGTCCGACTATGGCATTGTTATATTTTACTTTCAATGAAAGCCCTTTCTGCGATGTCGCTCAGACGTCCGACTGTGGCATTTCTTTTAAAGCCCTTTATGTGGCGTCGCTCAGACGCCCGACTGTGGCATTACTTTTAAAGCCCTTTATGTGGCGTCGCTCAGACGCCCGAGTGTGGCATTTCTTTTAAAGACCTTTATGTGGCGTCGCTCAGATGCCCGACTGTGGCATTTCTTTTAAAGCCCTTTATGTGGTGTCGCCTAGACGCCCGACTGCGGCGTGATTTATTTATTTATCTTCCTATTGAGGTGTCGCTTTAGACACCCGATTGGGTTTACAGTTATTTTGTTGGGTTTTCGAGCGGACTACCGCCGACCCCCTTTTTACCTGTCTCGTTTTTACGAATTAATGTGCCACTGTTAAAATACTCATGACGCATCCATGCATGCATTTGTTATATCTTACGTCCAAACTGTCTTGCGAGTACTTTCAAAGTACTCACCTGGCTTGTTGATTTGGCCAGATGCTGATGAAGGCGATCTCATGGATGAAGAATTTGATAGCGAGTCCGACGCCTAGAGGAATCCCAGTCAGTCTCGTGCGACCCTGAATTTGGTCACTGTATTATATCCGCTTCCGCTACCAAATAAATTCATCGAGCCTCACCTCGACGCTCGATGAGATGCCAGTTTTAGAGTCATGTATCTCACTCCCCGCTGTGTTTTTTCCACCACCACCCTATCCTCGAGTCAGTAGTATGCCTCCACACCACTGTGTCGTTTCCGCCATTATGTATAATTATTGGCGTGCTTGTAATAATTTGGTTGCGCAACCGTAGCTCGACCATGTAATATATTTTATGCTACTGGCTTATTGTATCAAGAATTTGTCTACCAGTAAGGAGGATTTTTCTCATACTGGACTCAAAAGACTGGTTTCTCAATAAACATTTTTATTGGAAAACCGGTCGTGACAAGCTTGGTACCAGAGCCAGGCTGACTATAGGAATCCACTAGATGCGATCGCTAATTGGTTATTAGCATGCTAGAGCTAAATTATATTTTTTCAATTGTAGTCATTTTCTGACAGTCAACATAAATTTATGATCTGACCATTCAGAATTTTTGCCTACTTTTGTAGATGGCCGACAACAGCTGCGAGTCTCAGACCTTCGCCAACATGCCCGATGGGTTCGTCAAGATTCTCTCCTTCATCGTTCAGGTCGCGATGGGGCCATCTGTGCGCCCAGTCTTCACACTCTGCCAGCACAAAGTCAACGATAGTCTGACCACGCACCAGGCTGCGGTGCAGTTCAAGGGAGGGCGTGGTGAGTTATGCCGCTTCCGGTTCTTGGGAAGAGCCATGCCTACGGAGAGGCATGCTATGCAGATGGCAGCCCGCGAGGCGATAGCTCGTCTCAGGGATGTCCTCCCCGTGATGAAGACTCGTCGTTACCGTTATCTTCCATGCCATGTGCCTTACACCTGTCACTACGCATTCTCTTGCCCCAGAGGAGAAAAAGACAAGGCTTTTGAGATGCTTATTGAGTATCTCCGGGCCCTGGAGGCAGCCTTCGACAACCTGGTGGACGACTTCGTGGCTGCCCGCATGGACTCAGTCCATGGCTGTGCCGCCAACAGGAGGGAGCTCCTACCCACCGCACCGCCACTGACTTTTGTCTCATCCTCAGCATCTTATGCACCTACTCGCCGCCTGCCTTCTACCGAAGAGTTCAACCAAGTCATTGCGCCCACTCCAGCGCGCACTGCACCACCCTTCGCGCCCACTCCTGTTCGTGTTGTTCCGCCCCTGGCACCCGCTCCATCTACTCGGCGCAACACTACACGTATGGAGCCTATTAGCGAGGAGGAAGTCGAGTCCCCAGCCTTGCTACGCCTCACCCTCGGCAGGGCAAAGGAGATCGTCAACATCTCCGCCTGAGTACGCTTAGCCGCCATGCAATGTACCGCTTTGTACGATATGTTTATATGTACATAGGTTGTGAGAAGTAGCCTGTTTGCGCATCATGTAGGATCTGGAGGAGTGCACTAGCCTAAATAACATGTCAGGATTATGTACGTATATCCTGAGTGATGTATTGTATAATTACCGCCTGCGTGTAAGATATGTATGAGCAGTCCTTCTCCGTACACAAACGATATCTATTTCAAAAATCCTGGAGTGTCCTTTTTGGTTTTGTTTGTTCTTGCACATTTGTTGATTTTGTGACTCAGTTTCTTTTCTTATGAGTTTTGCAAAATGTATCCCCAGAGTGAAAAATGTCTCGTCCTTGGATGCGCTCCATGCCAACTCTGCCAGAGGAAAATTATGATACACAACCCAACAACAAGTTCACACAGGGACAGTCAAGCCAACAGGGCAGTGAATCGGCACTTTCTCAAATGTGTCGCCTTTATGAGCAGAGTCAGCAACAACATCGGGAAATGATGAACCAAGTCATCAAATTGGGAAATCACCATGGACAGTATCAGCAGCATTCCAAGTTATCTGAGCTACAGAAGACACGTCCCCAAACATTTTCTCATACTGACAAGCCTCTTGAAGCCGAGGATTGGCTTCGAGATATGGAGAGAAAATTAGTTATTGCAAAATGTTCAAACCCCGAGAAGGTACTATATGCCCCGCACTATCTCACAGGAGCAGCTGCATCATGGTGGGAGAATTTTCTGCACATGCACCCCAACGAAGGTGATATAACCTGGGATGATTTCAAGGAAGGTTTCCGTGGTGCACACATTCCTAAGAGTATTATGAAAATCAAGAAGAGAGAGTTCGATGACCTCAAACAAAGGAACATGACAGTGTCAGAATACAACGGTCAATTTACTCTATTGTCTCGCTACGCCAATGAAGAACGTATTACTGAAAGCAAGAAGATGGAGAAATTCCTTGATGGTCTGGCGCCCGCGCTTAAATGCCAACTGGTCGTGCACACTTTTCCAGATTTTAAGACACTAGTGGACAAAGCCATTACTCTGGAAAATGAGAGACGTAGCTTGGAGGATTTCCACAAGCGAAAAAGAGACCAGACTACTCTTGCGCGCAACCACCAAAGCAAGACAGATTTTCAGAAAGGTGGGACACACAAACCTACGACAAATGTCTCACGACCAGTCAAGAATTTCCATGCCAGAGACAAGGAGTTCACATATCGCCCAGGCGTGACCTGCTATGCTTGTGGAGAAGAAGGGCACTATGCCAAACAGTGCCCCAAGCCGAGGAACTTGACCCCGAAGCCAAACAATGGTGGAAATAATTCAGCGCCCAAGCGCAACAATTTCAACCCCAACAAAAACCACAGGAAGGGTCATCTGAACCACGTGACCAAAGAAGAAGCACAGAATGCTCCGGATATCGTACTCGGTACGTTTCCTGTCAACACAATACCTGCCATGGTTTTGTTTGATTCTGGAGCTTCTCACTCATTCATCTCGAAAAGTTTTGCTTTGCAAAATAATTTTTCGATGTTCCCCTAGGAAAAATCCACGATCATCAAGTTCCCTGGGATTGAGCAAGTTACTCAGAGTTACTGTCAAGATGTGGTTATTGAGTTCGAAGGATTGGAGTTTCACGCCAATCTTATTGTATTGGAAAATAAAGGACTGGATGTCATCCTAGGGATGGATTGGTTAACCACCAACAAAGGTTTTATTGACTGTTTCAACCGGACCGTAATTCTCACACACCACCACGGGAAGACAATAAGAGTGTCAGCCAAAGAAAGAAAAATACCCCGGCAACCGAGATTGAATAAGGTGGACGTTTCTGAGCTAAACAAGGTTCCAGTAGTGTGTGAATTTCCAGACGTATTTCCCGAAGAACTATCAGGCATGCCACCAGACCGAGAGATAGAATTCAGCATTGAGCTAGCCCCAGGAACCACCCCCATATACAAGAAACCATACAGAATGGCACCATCCGAGTTGATTGAGTTGAAGAAACAAATAAAGGAATTGCTGGACAAGGGATACATTCGAGCCAGCTCCTCACCTTGGGGATCACCAATTTTATTTGCCAAAAAGAAGGATGGAACACTGAGATTGTGCATAGACTACCGAGCGCTTAACATGGTCACAGTCAAGAACAAATACCCGATGCCACGGATAAATGATTTATTTGATCAGCTCGCTCAGGCCATGGTATTCTCAAAAATTGACTTAAGGTCAGGATACCATCAATTAAAAGTGCGAACAGAAGATATCCCCAAAACAGCCTTCACCTCTAGATATGGACTATATGAGTTCACAGTAATGCCATTTGGATTAACGAATGCCCCCGCATATTTTGTTCACCTCATGAACAAAGTATTTATGAAGTTTATGGACAAATTCGTTTTGGTATTCATCGACAATATTCTGGTATACTCCAAGACACCTGAAGAGCACGCGGAACATCTCAGGATTGTGCTAGGAGAACTCAGGAAACACCAATTGTATGCGGCCAAGGTATTCTCAAAAATTGACTTAAGGTCAGGATACCATCAATTAAAAGTGCGAACAGAAGATATCCCCAAAACAGCCTTCACCTCTAGATATGGACTATATGAGTTCACAGTAATGCCATTTGGATTAACGAACGCCCCCGCATATTTTGTTCACCTCATGAACAAAGTATTTATGAAGTTTATGGACAAATTCGTTGTGGTATTCATCGACGATATTCTGGTATACTCCAAGACACCTGAAGAGCACGCGGAACATCTCAGGATTGTGCTAGGAGAACTCAGGAAACACCAATTGTATGCCAAGTTCAGCAAGTGCAAATTTTGGCTAAGACAAGTAGCTTTTCTAGGCCACGTGCTGACCCAAGATGGTATCGCAGTGGACCCGAAGAAAGTCAGGGCCATACTTGGCTGGAAGCCACCAGCCAGTGTAACGGACATACGAAGTTTCTTGGGAATGTCAGGATATTACCGCAGATTTATTGAAGGATTCTCCACCATAGCCAAGCCAATGACGCAGCTACTCAAGAAGGACAAGAAGTTTGAATGGACAGAAGCCTGCGAGAAAAGTTTCCAAGAGCTAAAACGGAAATTAACGACAGCACCGTTATTAATTGTGCCAGACATACACAAGAATTTTGAAGTGTATTGTGACGCATCCCGAAAGGGCCTCGGGTGCGTGTTGATGCAAGAAGGCAAGGTTGTCGCACACGCTTCAAGGCAAATTCGCAAGCATGAGGAAAATTACCCCACTCATGACTTAGAAATGGCAGCGGTCATTCATGCACTCAAGGAATGGAGGCATTTCTTACTTGGAAATCGATGTGAAATATACACGGACCATAAAAGTCTCAAATATATTTTCACACAGCCAGAACTAAACTTACGGCAACGACGCTGGTTGGAATTAGTAAAGGATTATGATGTTGGTATCCACTATCATCCAGGAAAAGCAAATGTAGTGGCCGATGCTCTTAGTCGGAACCCCAGCTCCGACGAAAATAGTCTGCAAAGCTTGAGACCAGAATTCCAACAAGAATTTGCCAAACTCAACTTGTTAATGATCGCGGAAGGCACCATATCAAACTTGGAAATACAGCCCGACCTTCTGGAGAGAATTAAAGAAACTCAGCCTGGTCACCCCAGCATTGAAGGAATTAAAAGAAAGCTGAGTATGGGCAAGGCCTCGGAGTTCGTCATAGACGATGGAGGAATATTATGGTACAGAGACAGACTCTGCGTGCCAAACATAGAGGACCTCAAACAGCAAATTCTAGCTGAAGCCCACACCGCCCCATATTCGATCCACCCTGGAGGAACCAAAATGTATAAGGATATTCAGGAAAGATTTTGGTGGCACGGTATGAAGAGGGACATAGCCACATACATTGCATCTTGCGATTCTTGTCAACGCATAAAAGTTGAGCATCAAAGACCAGCCGGACTATTGCAACCAAACAAAATACCTGAGTGGAAATGGGATGAAATAGGGATGGATTTCATTGTCGGACTACCTCGGTCACGATACGGGAATGATGCCATATGGGTCATCATCGATAGATTAACCAAGGTGGCACATTTCATTCCAGTGAAGACAACCTACAACACTCAGAGGCTTGCCAGGATTTATCTCTCCCGTATAGTTTGTCTGCATGGAGTCCCGAAGACTATAATATCCGACAGAGGCACTCAGTTCGTCTCGAGATTCTGGGATCATTTACAACAGGCTCTGGGAACTCAACTCGCCTTCAGTACAGCCTACCATCCCCAGACTGATGGACAGACTGAACGCGTAAACCAAATTTTAGAAGACATGCTGAGAGCATGTGTCCTCACCTATGGAACCAGTTGGGAAGAAAACCTGCCATATGCCAAGTTCGCATACAACAACAGTTACCAGGCCAGCTTGCAAATGGCACCTTTTGAAGCCCTATACGGACGGAGATGTCGTACCCCGCTAAATTGGTCAGAAACCGGAGACAGCCGTATCTTCGGCCCAGACATGCTCAAAGAAGCCGAGGAAAAGGTCAAGCTAATCAGGGATCGACTCAAGACCGCTCAAAGCCGACAGAAGAGTTATTATGATCAGAAACATCGTGGGGTCAGCTTCGGACCCGGTGAGTTCGTGTACCTAAGAGTGTCCCCTATGAGAGGATTGCAACGATTCAAGATTAAAGGAAAGCTAGCGCCAAGATTCACCGGACCATTCTGTATAGTGGCACGAAGAGGCACCGTAGCCTACCAGCTAGACTTACCCAAAGAATTGTCCGACATCCACGACGTGTTCCACGTCTCTCAATTAAGGAAGTGCGTAAGCAAACCAGAGAAGCAAGTATCCCATGAGAACATTGACGTACAGCCAGACCTCACCTATCGGGAACGCCCAGTAAAAATATTAGAGGAGTCTAAAAGGAGGACCCGACAGAAAACCATCAAGTTTTTCAGAGTTCGGTGGAGCAACCACACCAAAAGTGAAGCAACCTGGGAAAGGGAGGATTTCCTTCGGACAGAGCATCCACACTTATTTAAGGATCAGCTGAAATCTCGGGGACGATATTTTCCTAAGGGGGTAGGTGTTGTTACACTCCAAAATTTTTATTTGGTTTTTCAGCAAAAACTTTGTTGGTTTTTGAAAAGAGGCCATTTAAATTTTTTTCCAGAAAACCTTCCTCTTAAAAACTTCTTTGGCAAGGATTTTTATTTTTGTATCTCCTTCAAACTATGGTGTTTGATCATTTAAAATTCTTTCTCTGATGGTTCCCTTCTCAAAGTATATTTTTGGAAATTATTCTTTTTCTTATAAAAAGAACTCTATGAATTTTGAGGTTTTTCTTATCTTGAAAACCACCCATGGTTTTACCATGTCTCCTATCGTAAATCTTCTCAAAATCCCTCCCTCCACCTTCGAACAATCTAAATTCTCTGTCTCAACAAGTCCAAACAAGTTTTGGATTTTATTACAATTACTTTATCTCTCAAATCATTTCTGCCAATTATTTTGAGCCTGAGTGATTTTCAAAGCAAGTACCCTAATGCCTTTGGTCCTTGATCCCAAACCAACTCCCCTGGATAGTCCTTAGTACCCACAACCTAGAACCATCTTGATCCACTCTTCTTCTTTTCAAATTTTTCAAATTTCACTCACTGCAAGTTTGGACCAGATTTGCCAAATTTGGTGAAATTCATATCTACACTTCTCCAAAAATTCCACAAAAATTCAGGCAGCCTCCTGGTGCAATGAGAGGCCACCCCACCAAGTTTCAGCTCAAGGAAAAATCCCTACATGCCTAGATCATTCTGTCGAACACCTTGCATGCACTGTTTCTGTTCATCTTCAGTTAAGTTCAGAGTTTCAGTGTCGATCTTCATCAGGAATTCAGTCACATGCTCACAGTGCACTTGGCATGGTGCTCACGGCCTAGCTTGCTTGTCCGGAGCCGCACACGCGCGCTTGGCACGTTCCTGGCGTCGGTGGCACCCTGGCCCGCCTGCGCCGGCGTGTATTGCAGCGGCCGAACCACCGTAGCGGCCGACAGGGAGCAGAACAGCGGCATAATGCTGTTCGGCACCGCCCAAACCCCCTGGTGGCTCCGCGTGGCCATTTCCTCGCCAGCGCACGCATGCAGCACCGTCGCCGTGGCGCGGCACGCACAGAGCGCGCTCCCTGCCGTCGACGGGCCCGCGTCGCCCCTTCCGTCGAGCTCCCCCTAAGCAACCTAAATGGAACCAGGGAACATCCACGACGACGCTCAACCTCTGAACCTTCCCGACCAAGCACTCCACCACCGTAATCCATCGCCGGAGAACTCCGTTCACGGCCACCGCCTCGGATCACCTATAAAAGGGGACCCCAAGCTCACCCTCGAGCACGCACCACCACTGCACCTCACCAACGCCCCGCAAGGCCACTAGGAGGACCTCGAGGAGGTCTCCTCCCCCGACTCCGACCGCCCCGTTCCGCCTCAGCCTCCGTCTCGATTCGCTCCGGTGAGGCCGTCCCCGGCGCCCAAACTTCGTCAGCACCCTCCTCGAGCAACTAGAGAGCTAACCCCCACTTCAATTCGATCCTTGCATCCCTCCTCGGCAAGCTCCATCAACACCCGAACCATCGTCCGCCGGAGCAAGGGCCGCCGTCGACGTGGTGCTCGCCGGCGACTACGACCACGTCCCACAGACGCGGAATGGCGCCCTGAACACGGAGGTACTCTCCTATCTCCCTGCCTCGCCGTGGATCGCCGCCGGCGACCACCGCGGCTCTCAGGCACCGTCGAGCTCTGCCGCCCCGTTTGAATATTCAAACCTGACGGGTGGGACCCGCCCGTCAGCCTCTCAGTTCTTTTTAAACGAACCGTTTTCTGAAGGCGTCTTGTGCCAAAGTACGTCACCCCTCTGGGCCGGCGTATTCTTTATCGAATCATTTTCTGTTTTTATAAGTTAGCCCCTGGGAACTTTCTGTTTCATTATAGATGAGTCCCTGGACTAAAACCCTTATAACTTTTTAACAAAAAAGTATTTTTGATTGATTCTTTTTCTATCCTCTTTAAAATTTTGTCTAGCTTTTTATCAGGTTTATTTGAAAAATATTTGGAATATTTTTGGTACACCTCACGGTATTCACCTTAGCGCGTATGTTTCTTTATACCATAGATACCGAAGGAGGTGACGGAACCGCAAACTTCACCGAGCTACGCTCCGACTACTCTGAAGCAGGCAAGCATGTTTGAACTTTTGATATGATGATTGTTTTGGCATGTTTGCATTAAGTAGTTTTACGACATGTTGATGAGCATACCAACGAATGTCATGTTACATGCAACGATGAGGCATGTGAGTTTCGAAAATCCATAAGTGGATGAATGTGAGTATGCATGGCCATGTGTTGGCATGAGGATGGGTAAGATGGCAGTATTGTAGCATGCCAGTCTTATGCCAGACAATATGACTTCAGTGTCAACCCTATCGGTCCAGTTCCTTCCATTCTTCCTTCCCTGTACTACCACATGTTTTGCGCAAGGGATATGGCTTAGTAAGTTGCAAACTGCTTTCCTGGTACACACCAAAAGGAGAGGCTGTGATGATGGTTCCATGGCCCTGGATTAAAGCCAGTCATCCGGTCAGGGGGCATGGGTGTTTCCGGTTGGGACCGAGATGGGTGTGTACTGGTTAGCTGTGTTTTCTTCCGAAATACCGTAAACGGAACTAGTCCTTCGTGACTACGGAAATCCGTTGGCTGTGGGAAAAAATTTCGTACAAACTCTGCAGAGTCATATATTCCTTTGAATCATCTATTCCATGTCCAAGTTCGGTATTATCTTATCCTGACAAATGTTAGTTTTGATGACAGAGACTCCGGTGAATCACATGAGTGCTAAGTCTGGTTAAATGTTTATTCCCGTGGATGGACTAACCCGTTTATTTTCATGAGTTGAATATTGATTATGAGTATTATTTACTTGTGAATGAAAGCCCTTTCTGTGATGTCGCTCAGACGTTCGACTGTGGCATAGTTATTATTTACTTTCAATAAAAGCCCTTTCTGTGATGTCGCTCAGACGTCCGACTGTGGCATTGTGATATTTTACTTTCAATGAAAGCCCTTTCTACGATGTCGCTCAGACGTCCGACTGTGGCATTTCTTTTAAAGCCCTTTATGTGGCGTCGCTCAGACGCCCGACTGTGGCATTTCTTTTAAAGCCCTTTATGTGGCGTCGCTCAGACGCCCGACTGTGGCATTTCTTTTAAAGCCCTTTATGTGGTGTCGCCTAGACGCCCGACTGTGGCGTGATTTATTTATTTATCTTCCTATCGAGGTGTCGTTTCAGACACCCGATTGGGTTTACAGTTATTTTGTTGGGTTTTCGAGCGGACTACCGCCGACCCCCTTTTTACCTGTCTCGTTTTTACGAATTAATGTGCCACTGTTAAAATACTCATGACGCATCCATGCATGCATTTTTTATATATTACGTCCGAACTATCTTGCGAGTACTTTCAAAGTACTCACCTGGCTTGTTGATTTTTCCAGATGCTGACGAAGGCGATCTCATGGATGAAGAATTTGATAGCGAGTCCGACGCCTAGAGGAATCCTAGTCAGTCTCGTGCGACCCTGGATTTGGTCACTGTATTATATCCGCTTCCGCTACCAAATAAATTCATCGAGCCTCACCTCGACGCTCGATGAGATGCCAGTTTTAGAGTCATGTATCTCACTCCCCGCTGTGTTTTTTCCACCACCACCCTATCCTCAAGTCAGTAGTATGCCTCCACACCACTGTGTCATTTCCGCCATTATGTATAATTATTGGCGTGCTTGTAATAATTTGGTTGAACAACCGTAGCTCGACCCTGTAATATATTTTATGCTACTGGCTTATTGTATCAAGAATTTGTCTACCAGTAAGGAGGATTTTTCTCATACTGGACTCAAAAGACTGGTTTCTCAATAAACATTTTTATTGGAAAACCGGTCGTGACACATAACTACCCTAACTATTACAGAGATTCCCTCCTGGGTGTGAAACACAAAAGAAAGTGATGATAGTGAAGCCGATCACATCCCAGATCTTTGGATGTGAAACTTTTTCTTCACGTGTGTCCCTTTGCGCCGTTACCATGGAAAATCTTCATCATTTAACGAGATGCTCGGGTCAATATTCACTGTGAATGGAGCAATTTCATCAAACTTTTCATAATCTTCTGACATGTCTGTCTTGTCATCCACTCCCATGATGTTTCTCTTCCCAGAAAGAACTATGTGCCGCTTTGGCTCATCATACGATGCATTCGCTTCCTTATCTTTTCTTTTTCTTGGCTTGGTAGACATGTCCTTCACATAGAAAACCTGTGCCACATCATTGGCTAGGACGATTGGTTCGTCTGCATACGCAAGATTGTTGAGATCCACTGTTGTCATTCCGTACTACGGGTTTTCCGTTACCCTGCCTCGTGTCATATTGACCCATTTGCACCGAAACAAAGGGACCTTCAAACCACGTCGATAGTCAAGTTCCCATATGTCCTGTATATAACCATAATATGTTTCCTTTTCTGTCTTGGTTTCTGCATCAAAGCGGACACCACTATTTTGGTTGGTGCTCTTCTTATCTTGGGTGATCGTGTAAAATGTATTACCATTTATCTCGTACCCTTTGAAAGTCATTATATTCGAAGATGGTAACTGGGACAGCAAGTACAGGTCATCTTCAATAGAGGTGTCAAGCATGGTACGTGTCTGCAACCAGCTGGCGAAACTCCTGGTTTGTTCATGTGTAATCCAGTCATCAGACCGCTCCGGGTGTTTGGAGCGTAGCAAATTCTTGTGTTCATCCATATACGGAGCCACCAAGGCGGAATTCTGTAGAACTGTGTAGTGTGCTTCAGTGAGAGAATGTCCGTCCATACATATTATTTGTTCCCCTCCTAGCGTGCCTTTTCCATCCAGTCTGCCCTTATGCCGCGATTCAGGAACACCAATCGGCTTAAGGTCAGGAATAAAGTCAATACAAAACTCAATGACCTCCTCATTTTCATGGCCCTTGGAGATGCTTCCTTCTGGCCTAGCACGGTTATGAACATATTTCATTAAGACTCCCATGAACCTCTCAAAGGGGAACATATTGTGTAGAAATACAGGACCCAAAACGTTAATCTCTTTGCATAGGTGAACTAGGACGTGCGTCATGATGTTGAAGAAGGATGGTGGGAACACCAACTCGAAACTGACAAGACATTGCACCAAATCATTCTCTAACCTTGGTATGATTTCTGGATCGATTACCTTTTGAGAGATTGCATTGAGAAATGCACATGGCTTCACAATGCCTAATCGAACGTTTTCTGGTAGAAGCCCCCTCAATGCAACCGGAAGCAGTTGCGTCATAATCACGTGGCAGTCATGAGACTTTAGGTTCTGGAACTTTTTCTCTGCCATGTTTATTATTTCCTTTATATTGGACGAGAAGCCAGACGGTACCTTAATACTAAGCAGGCATTCAAAGAAGATTTCCTTCTCTTCTTTGGTAAGAGCGTAGCTTGCATGACCCTCATGTATGCCGTCTTTTCCGTGCATACGTTGCTGGTCCTCCTGTGCCTCAGGTGTATCTTTTGTCTTCCCGTACACGCGCAAGAAGCCAAGCAGGGTCACACAAAGATTCTTCGTCACGTGCATCACGTCGATTGCGGAGCGGACCTCTAGGTCTTTCCAATATGGCAGGTCCCAAAATATAGATTTCTTCTTCCAGATGGGTGCACGTCCCTCAGCATCATTCGGAACAGGTTGTCCACCAGGACCCTTTCCAAAGACCACCTTCAAATCCTTGACCATATCATGTACATCAGCACCAGTACGGTGGCGAGGCTTCGTCCGGTGATCCGCCTAACCTTTGAAATGCTTGCCTTTCTTTCTTACGGGATGCCTGCTCGGAAGAAATCGACGATGTCCCAGGTACACATTCTTCTTACAATTAGCCAAATATATACTGTCGGTATCGTCCAAACAGTGCGTGCATGCACGGTATCCCTTGTTTGTCTGTCCTAAAAGGTTGCTGAGAGCAGGCCAATCATTGATGGTCATGAACAGCAACACCTTTAGGTCAAATTCTTCCCCCATGTGCTCATCCCATGCATGTACACCTGTTCCATTCCACAGCTGTAAGAGTTCTTCAACCAATAGCCTTAGGTACACATCAATGTCGTTGCCGGGTTGCTTAGGGCCTTGGATGAGCACTGGCATCATAATGAACTTCCGCTTCATGCACAACCAAGGAGGAAGGTTATACAAACATAGAGTCACAGGCCAGGTGCTATGGTTGCTGCTCTGCTCCCCAAAAGGATTAATGCCATCTGCGCTTAGACTAAACCATACGTTCCTTGCGTCATCTGCAAACTCCTTCCCGTACTTTCTTTCGATTTTTCTCCACTGCGACCCGTCAGCGGGTACTCTCAACTTTCTGTCTTTCTTACGGTCTTCTTTGTGCCATCGCATCGCCTTGGCATGCTTTTTGTTTTGAAACAAACGTTTCAACCATGGTATTATAGGAGCATTCCACATCACCTTGGCAGGTATCTTCTTCCTGGGACGCTCACCCTCGACATCACCAGGGTCATCGCGGCTGATCTTATAGCGCAATGCACCGCATACCGGGCAAGTGTTCAAATCCTCGTACTCACCGCGGTAGAGGATGCAATCATTAGGGCATGCATGTATCTTCTGCACCTCTAACCCTAGAGGGCAGACAACCTTCTTTGCTTGGTACGTACTCTCGGGCAATTCGTTGTCCTTTGGAAGCATATCCTTTATCATTACCAGCAACTTTCCAAATCCCTTGTCAGATACACCATTCTCTGCCTTCCATTGCAGCAATTCCAGTGTGGTGCCCAGCTTTTTCTTGTCACCTACGCAATTCGGGTACAACAATTTTTTGTGATCCTCTAACATGCGCTGCAACTTCTTCTTCTCCAAATCACTTGCGCAATTTCTCTTTGCATCGGCAATGGCCCGACCTAGATCATCAACGGGCTCATCCGATGCCTCTTCTTCAGCTTCTGCCCGGATTGCCGGCTCAGCTTCTTCCCGCATTACCGGCTCAGCTTCTTCCCTCATTGTTGTATCATCATATTCAGGGAACCCATGGCCAGGATAGCTGTCGTCGTCCTCTTCTTCTTCATTGTCTTCCATCATAACCCCTCTTTCTCCATGCTTGGTCCAAACATTATAGTGGGGCATGAAACCGGACTCAAACAGGTGGACGTGAATGGTTCTTGACGTAGAGTAATTGCGACCATTCTTACAGCCAGCACATGGACAATGCATAAAACCATCCGCTCGCTTGTTTGCCTCAGCCGCAAGCAGAAAAGTACGCACGCCATTAATGAACTCCGGAGAGCATCGGTCATCGTACATCCATTGCCGGCTCATCTTCAATACACAGCACCGAAAACATCAAATTAATACAATACATAAAGTTCATACATAAAGTTCATAAATAAAGAGCATACAACACTTCAATGCAACAAACAAATAACTCTCTAGCTAAAAAATTTAAATGCAACAACAAATGCGATCAAGATCGCAACTAAGGTAACAATTGATCCAACAGCATAATGATACCAAGCCTCACTAAGAATGGCATATTTTCTAATCTTTCTAATCTTCAAGCGCATTTTCTCCATCTTAATCTTGTGATCATCGACGACATCGGCAACATGCAACTCCAATTCCATCTTCTCCCCCTCAATTCTTTTCAATTTTTCCTTCAAATCTTCGTTTTCTCTTTCAACTAAATTTAACCTCTCGACAATAGGGTCGGTTGGAATTTCGGGTTCAACTACCTCCTACATACAAATATCTATGTCAACCTGATGGGCATAATTTGTCATAAACACGACATGCAATGAATAGTTTTAAAAGAGAATATACCACATCCGAATCATAACCCAGACGAGGGCCGACGGGGATGGATATCAAAATCATGGCACTATGCATAACAAACAACGTATGGGTAAGATAATTATACGAGTAACTATATATCCAAATCACACAAACATCATTTTTTTATATAAAACTTGATGAACAAGAGGCTCACCACAAGGTGGTGCCAGCGACGGGACGTTGCGAGCGATCGACGGTGGTTACGACGGAGATTTAGAAGGTACTAAGTAAACCACACCTACATATGCAAAACTAAGTGTTATTTTTGACCTCGAATTGCATATAAATCAAATACTAGCACATATATATAATTCCTCCCAAATTACTAAACTCAAAAATCAATCACTATATAAAGCATTGCACGAGCTAATCTAGCAATGAGAGATGAAAGGAAAGAGTTGCAAACCTTTGTGATCATTTGAATGGATGGGGGCCTTCAAATCTTGGGCAAAATGTGTGATGAGCTTGAGAGGAAGAGGGAAAAGAACAGAGAGGACAGGGGAAAGGGGAAGAACAGAGCGAGCTCGGGGGGATGAAGGGTCTATGTAGGACGACCTTTAGTACCGGTTCGTGATACGACCCGGTACTAAAAGTGCTGGAGGGGCCCCGGACTGACAACATCCTACCACCACTCACTTTAGTACCGGTTCGTGGCACGAACCGGTGCTAAAGTTTCACCATGAACCGGTACTAATGAGAGCGGCTGTCACGACCGGTTTTCCGGGTAATCAATTTCCAGAAAAGACCGTCGTGCTCATCAGCCCCAGGATTACTGTTAGCTGATGAGGCTCCATCTTGATACAGAAATTCCAAGCAAAATACAAAATATGTAGGACAAGACCATTCTGGCCTGTGGGTACAACAAATGGTTTCTAGTGGTTGATGGCGGAAGCGGGTTGTGAAACATCTGTGTCTATGGGACTCCATTCCCCACGGGAACAGCTGACCAGGTTAAATTCCTATCTTCGCGAGGCTGCTATCTCCATTGAGTGGTTTCCGGGGCTGGTATCGCGTCGCTCCTCTCCGAGCAAGAAAAATCTGGCCAAGACAATAGCCAGGGACAAGCCAGTGAGTACTTTGAATGTACTCGCAAACATTATGAACACAGGTATAATATAACAATGATGTGCTGAAAAATATTTTATGCTCATGACGTCAGCCACAAAAGATAAGTAACTCTCGGATGCGTGCAAGCAAGTTATTTATAAAATTGCAATAACATGATAGTATAAAAGAAATTTATGAAATAAATAACAAGTAATGCCACAGTCGGGCGTCTGAGCGACGCCACATAAAGGGCTTTAAAAGAAATGCAACAGTCGGGCGTCTGAGCGGCGCCACATAAAGGGCTTTAAAAGAAATGCCACAGTCGGGCGTCTGGGCGACGCCACATAAAGGGCTTTAAAAGAAATGCCACAGTCGGGCGTCTGAGTGACGCCACATAAAGGGCTTTAAAAGAAATGCCACAGTCGGGCGTCTGGGCGACGCCACATAAAGGGTTTAAAAGAAATGCCACAGTCGGGCGTCTGGGCGACACCACATAAAGGGCTTTAAAAGAAATGCCACAGTCGGGCGTCTGGGCGACGCCACATAAAGGGCTTTAAAAGAAACAAACATAGTGAATATCCCGGAGGTAGAACCATCCCAGAGATACACGATAATAACAATAATATCATGGGTTAGTCAACCATAATAATAATCATAGTTATCACCAGTCACAGGTAGTAATTCCATTTCTGGACTAACAGTTTCACCTCCGAAGACCGACACTAAGACCGATACTTGACCCATCCCAGACTGTAATCCTTAACCATGGACACGGCTATTCGAATAGGTTTATTCTCTGCAGAGGGTGTACTCTTTATCCACGAGTAACGGATTTCTTTAGTCCACCGGGACTAATTCCGTCTACGGTCTTTTTGTTGAAAACACACCTAACTTGCACACACCAGCTTATCTCACACGTGTCTGGAATCACCCACGACACCCGTTAAGCAAACTCTAAGTGGGAAGGCTACAACCTCGCGTAGCATGGGATCAAATTTATATCGCGCGCTCTAAGGGGTGGCCTCCCCTCTCGGTCCCAACCGGAAACACCCATGCCCCCGGACAAGGTGGCCTGCCTACCAGCTACAACCGGTATCATCCACCATGGCCTCTCTGTACGGTGTGTGCTAGAAAGAGGTTGACAACTTATTGAACCGTACTCTACTTGCTGTAGAGACGAGTGGTAGTACGAAACAAGTATGGGGGTTACTGGAACAAGACTCGATTTACGGTCGACTCAGGAGGTTTAGGTATTCCCTGCATGATTAGTATAACGAATATATTTCATCAAACAGAGTCACCACTCATATCACCTTACCATGCCATACCAGACAAAACCGTCCCGACGGAGACCGACGACAAACTCATACCTACCCAAGGCAGAGGTTTTCCCGGTTTCCTGCCGGTATGCATGCAAAGCTCATGAGGGTGATTATCATCACAAGTGTGTCCATTACCAACAGCATGGAAATCAATAATATGCACCCATGCATATGATCATATCACATGAAATAACAAGTCCTTCGAAATGTGGCGGTGTTATAAATGCATCAATGATCACACCAAAAATATTATGCCGGGATTCAGAATGCTTGCCTTCAATGTGTGGAAAGGCAGGGTGCTCTCCAAGCTTTTGAAAGTTTCTTCTCTCTCCCAAAAATCCTATTTGAAAATACATTTGAATTAACACATATTTCAAAAATAGAACCAAAAAGTTGTTTGAAATTTTTTCAAATAAATCTTAAAATAAACTAGATCAAATTTGAAGAAGGTAGGAAAAAGAATCAACTCATTTGGACTTATATTTAAAAAGTTAGAGCCAGTCAAAAAATTTGGTCAAAATCTGTTTTTAAATAAAACAGAAAAAGAAAACATTTCGGAGGGGAATACGCTTTCGGAGCGGGGAAAACGTACTAGGGATAATACGCCTTCACTTAATCTCACGTGGACAGCGCGGGGTGTCGCTGACAGTGGGCCCGCCTGGCCCACTGGTCATGTTTGACCAGTCGCCGCGCGTCGTCTCCCTCCTCTGTCCGAGCGGAGCGGGGCTCCGGCGATCGTCGCCGGCGTTTGGCTGCTCCTCGCGGGCTCCAGAGGGTGGGGATGGATCCGCACGGCTGGGGCGGTTCTCCCGGTGGTCGAGGGGTTGCTGGGCAAGGAGTAAATCGCCGGCGGCGAGCTCCGCGGCGGAGGGAAGCTTCGGTGACAAAGTGAGTTTGTGGTGGCGACGGCTCCCGATCAAAATCAAGCAGGGGAACGAGTTCACGGGAGGATGAGATGGTTCCTGGTGAAGAGAACGGAGAGGGGGAAGCTCTGGTTGCGCCGAATGCAGACGGGAGGCGGCGGTGAATGAACTGACCGGAGAGGTTGAAGAAGACCTGCTCCCTTCCAATTGGTGGCGATGGGGGCGCTAGTGAGACGGCATGAGGCTACCTGAGGGCTTTGAAACGCTCGGGGCTTCCCTTTTATAGCGTGGCAAGGCGGTTCCGCGGCGGCCGTGGATAAGCTCTCCGGTGAACCGAAGTTCTGTAGCTAGGGCGACGTGGCGGCGACGAGGGCTAGCAGACACGCTTGCGGATGAGCTCGCACTGCTCCAAGGGCCAGGTGGCGAGCGGGCGAGGCTTGGGCGGCGCTGAACGGCGCAGGGCTGTCGGGCGGCGGCGGCGGCTAGCGCTTGGCCTGCCGGGCGCGGCGGGGGCTGCTTGGCGTGTAGCGGAGAGAAAGGGAGTGCGCGGCAAGGTTCTGCAGAGCGGGCCAAAGCCGTGGGGGCCAGCGTGTCGGCTCGGCACACGGGTGCAATATGCGCGCTCTGGGCGCGTCCAGTGCACGCACTGAATGTGCTCGACGAAATGCCATGGCACTCCAGAGCGCTTGGTTGGAGCTGGGATTTAGCAGGGTGGGGTTATAGTCTAAGGCAAAACCATTGGACAAGCTGGTATGATCCAAGGTTCAAGGTCACAATGCAAAGACAAAATCATGTCAAAACTGGCCATGCACACCAGGTGTTTGACAAAATGCCAAGGGCACTTAGGCATTTCTTGGAGTGGCCAAAATCTCCAGATCAGTGTCTCTGTGGATGAAAGAGGGAGTGGTGTGGTTATTTGGACAAAAGGGGAAACTTGCTAGTGCAAGTTTTGCAAAACTACATTTCTGGACAGGAAATAAATAGCATTATTCCATGAACCAAAAATGATCTAAATGGTGCATGCTCCTGGACATAAGGGTTTAACATGGGGGACTACAAGTAGGACAATTAATTAAGGGTATAGGAGCAACTAAAAAGGTGGTTGCTGTACAAATCCTCAAGTTGGTCCAGAATGGAAATGAGCTTGATTCACTCAATATTTTCAAAGAACAACCCTGGATTTTTGCACAAAGTGGAATAATAGGCTCCTACTGACCTCCCTTAATTTTGGTAGAAGTTTTAAATGAATATTTAAATAGGTTGTAGTGCAAAATGCACTCTCGACCAGAGAAGAAAAATTGAGTGCAGGGCTCAAAATATTTCATGAATGAAATATATTTTTGCATAATAGATATTTAAAAACATCACATGACATCTCCAAATTTTTATGGGAATTTTAAGTGAATCTATCAAATGGTTGTATTTCAAATATGGTCAATTAACCTTGAAAAACCATTTTCAAGAAAATAAAGCTCAAGCAACTTAATTATTTAATTAGTTATACTGATAAAAGTAAAGTTTTTTTTTTCTTTTTGGAAAAACTCATCATAACAGGGAAGGAAATGATTTAAAAAAATCAAAAGTGGAGCTCAAAAATTCAAAGTTTTAAATCCTGGCAAAATTTTAATTTAATAAAACAAGGCCAAATTTTTGGGGTGTCACAATACTATCCCCCTTAAGAAAAATCTCGTCCTCGAGATTTGCTAAAAGTGGTGTTAAGAGAATGTTTACGCAATAAAGACGTGGCTATAGTGAGAGGGCAATAATTAGTGAAAAACCACAGTGTGAAAACTGGTGCCGCGTGGAAAAGTCCACGGTTCGTGACAAAAACGGGTGATTTCTACGCTGGATATAAATTTAGAATAACTTCTAAATTTAAATATACGCTGGTCGTACCCGAGAGCACAGTGCTCTCTCTGGCTGACAGGTGGACCTGGGGTCCACTGTCAGTCTCCTCTTCTTCTCCCTCTGACCCTTTCTTCTTCCTCTCTCCCGCGTGCTTTCTCCACCGGCGACGCCTAGTGAGTAGGGCATCTAGGCCGTACCGTGGTAGTGCGCGGCGTGCTAGCTGCCGGTGCAGCGTGCACTCACCTCGCGGGCCAGCGTGCTATCGGCACTGCTCGCGGATTCGACTCCGAACACCGGCGATCGGCGACGAGCGGCGTTGGTGGACTTCGCCCACCGTACACCGAGCTCGAGCTATAAAAACGGCTGGGGTGCCTCTCTTCTTCCTCACATCTGGCCTCACTTCTCCTCCTCCTTTCTCCATTACTACTTACGGAAGCTCGGTCGAGGCTCTAATGGCGGAGGCGATGCCGGACTGGTTTGTGATCCTGATATGCGGAGGGCTGGCGACACTGCTGGGGCTCTCTGTGCTCCTGTGCGCGATGATCTTCGACGAGTATCGCGACGCTGTGGCTCGGGTGTTGGCTCTCCGCGGTGGTGGTGATCATGAAGAGTAGATGGAGTGTGCCGGGTGCTAACTGTTGTTAAGGGGGGGTGATTAGCTGGATATAACACCATTGCAAGGCTTTGCAAACAGTGCATATGTCCGAATGATTATGGTTGTGAGTCTGCTGCGTAGTGCTGTGTGAAATTAATCCGCGTCGTGAGAAGGGGCAGGTGTAGCAACTCAGGGAAAAGAAATCTCACTCCGGGATTTCACGAGGGAAAAATAGCTAATTTAAAGGAGCATAAACCACAACAAAAACTACACACATTAGCAGAAGCCAAATAGTTGACTTGCCGTACAAACTCAGGGTATCACGCATAAGTTACACACATAAATAAATGCTGCAAAGGACAAATACAGTAGTGACGTCTAAAATGAAAATGGTAACTGGACGGAATCTTGATAAAATGTCTCTGGTAAAGGAATACACTCTTCTTCTATTGGAGGAAGTGGATTGACCAGTCGATGTATGCGCCTCTCCGTGTCGGGTCTCAGTGGTCTGCCGATGGCGATATGAGGATTTAAATCTGCAAGGCTCTGGAGATAATCCATCACTCGCTGGTTCAAATGCTCTTGAGCAATGATGTACTGGATAAGGTTGGCCAGAACTGGGTCTCTCTCAATACGTCCACCGGGAAAAGATGTTACTTCTCCGGGTGCTGCACGGCTCGGAAAGTAATAATATCCTCGTTCGCGGGCATAGGGTACTGCGGATCGAAGACGAGCAATCGCTTCTTTCGCAGCAGCTTCTATGGCCAAGTGTGGGGTTGGCATAGATTTCCCCACGAAGGAAACTTCTATTGGATCTTGGTTGGGGTCTACAGGGGGAATGTGCACTACTGCCCAATATTCCGAGGTGGATGGGGTGATCCTTGATTTGAACAGCTCGTACTGGGGTGGCTGGGTAGAACCCATGGTACTGCGGGTAAAATCCCACAATAATTTGACAAAGCTACCTGGGGTTGCATCTGGGGTTCTCAGATGAATGCTGGGGTTCGGCATGATAGGAAAAAGTGCGAGTGTGGTGCACAAGGTGAGGGTTGCTGGGTAACGTCACAAGGTGGCCTTTATATAGCAATGGAGCCGGATCGTTTTACCGTGGTGAAAGGTAATAAATTTGCCAGCTTGGCTCCAAAGGTCAGGTCAGTGTCAGAGGTACACATATCTCAAAGAGAGATGTGTTACTGTGGTTGTCGTCAGGCTGGTTTTGGTAGTTGTGCCCGGAAAATATGCAGCTATGCGCTGACCAAACATGCAAGGCTATTATTAAAACAGAGGCACAAAGACAGGCTGCGTTAATATACGTGGTCACATGATTACAAAGCAAGGATACATTGAAACTTGGTACTACTCATACGACTCAGTCTACCTCGTTTATGTCTAAACGGGCGTGCCTGGTGGATGTCGAGGCTTCTCCACGTGTCTCTCTGCTGGGATTAGTCGGAGATGGCGGAGGAACTGCAGGGTCGGGGTAGTGAGAATGACCATTGCGGGGATTGTTGGCCACAACCCCGTTGGAGTGTGCTCCCAAAATGCGACGAAGCACCTCAGGGGTTATCGCAGCACCTTGGCCGATGGCTGGAGCAGATCTCGGAGTCTCGATCGGTTGTCCAAACAGCACGACTGGGTTGTCGGCGTTGGGCTTGTTTTCTTCTCTCGCCGGGGCTCGACGAACCAGCTCTCCACGAGCTGCGATTAGATCAATGGTGATCTGGTCGAACAGTGACTCTAGTGCACTTACATAGCGCACTAGGTGCAACAATGCAGGGTCCGTCTCGTGGTCTCCATTGGCGACTTGGGGTGGTCTACCATATCCTTCACGTCTGGGGAAGTAGTGGAACGAGCGACAGTTAACTCTGGGCGACAAGTGCCTGAGATGAACTATAGCCTCTCGAGCGGCTAGCTGGATGGCTTGTGGCTCAAAGGAAGTTGTTCTTCCGGTGAACCGGTAGGGGCGTTCGGGTGCTAGACTCCTACCGTAAATGTGCACAGTGGCCCAGAATTGACGGTATTCACCGCTCATGGGTCCTTGATACACAACATATTCTGGTGGCTCCTCTAACGCGTAGGCATGACGGGTGAGGTTTGCGAGGATGGTCACAAAACCTCCAAGGTTGGTTGCTGTGGTTTCGTTGTGCACTACAGGTCCAGGCATTGTGGCTCGGTTTGGGGTAGCAACTATGTGTGCTGGTTTGGGGCTAGCGCGCCCCTTTTTATAGGGAAAAGGGGACGGAATCTTCCTTCGCACGCTTGCGAGAAAAGACTATTTAGGGGCCGGTCACTGGCGCATGAGTGACAGGTTAGGTTGATAGGTTGGGCACCGACTGCCAAAAGTGTTGGGTCACTGTGTGGCTATCTAGCACGAGAAGTATGGCTGGGGTTTTGCTAAGGTCTGGTGGGTTGGTTTGCCTAAGTTTATTGACCTGGCTAAGATAGGATTAGCCAATGGTCAGCCTGGCTCTGATACCAAGCCTGTCACGACCGGTTTTCCGGGTAATCAATTTCCAGAAAAGACCGTCGTGCTCATCAGCCCCAGGATTACTGTTAGCTGATGAGGCTCCATCTTGATACAGAAATTCCAAGCAAAATACAAAATATGTAGTACTAGACCATTCTGGCCTGTGGGTACAACAAATGGTTTCTAGTGGTTGATGGCGGAAGCGGGTTGTGAAACATCTGTGTCTATGGGACTCCATTCCCCAAGGGAATAGCTGACCAGGTTAAATTCCTATCTTCGCGAGGCTGCTATCTCCATTGAGTGGTTTCCGGGGCTGGCATCGCGTCGCTCCTCTCCGAGCAAGAAAAATCTGGCCAAGACAATAGCCAGGGACAAGCCAGTGAGTACTTTGAATGTACTCGCAAACATTATGAACACAGGTATAATATAACAATGATGTGCTGAAAAATATTTTATGCTCATGACGTCAGCCACAAAAGATAAGTAACTCTCGGATGCGTGCAAGCAAGTTATTTATAAAATTGCAATAACATGATAGTATAAAAGAAATTTATGAAATAAATAACAAGTAATGCCACAGTCGGGCGTCTGAGCGACGCCACATAAAGGGCTTTAAAAGAAATGCCACAGTCGGGCGTCTGAGCGACGCCACATAAAGGGCTTTAAAAGAAATGCCACAGTCGGGCGTCTGGGCGACGCCACATAAAGGGCTTTAAAAGAAATGCCACAGTCGGGCGTCTGAGCGACGCCACATAAAGGGCTTTAAAAGAAATGCCACAGTCGGGCGTCTGGGCGACGCCACATAAAGGGCTTTAAAAGAAATGCCACAGTCGGGCGTTTGGGCGACACCACATAAAGGGCTTTAAAAGAAATGCCACAGTCGGGCGTCTGGGCGACGCCACATAAAGGGCTTTAAAAGAAACAAACATAGTGAATATCCCGGAGGTAGAACCATCCCAGAGATACACGATAATAACAATAATATCATGGGTTAGTCAACAATAATAATAATCATAGTTATCACCAGTCACAGGTAGTAATTCCAGTTCTGGATTAACAGTTTCACCTCCGAAGACCGACACTAAGACCGATACTTGACCCATCCCAGACTGTAATCCTTAACCATGGACACGGCTATTCGAATAGGTTTATTCTCTGCAGAGGGTGTACTCTTTACCCACGAGTAACGGATTTCTTTAGTCCACCGGGACTAATTCCGTCTATGGTCTTTTTGTTGAAAACACACCTAACTTGCACACACCAGCTTATCTCACACATGTCTGGAATCACCCACGACACCCGTTAAGCAAACTCTAAGTGGGAAGGCTACAACCTCGCGTAGCATGGGATGAAATTTATATCGCGCGCTCTAAGGGGTGGCCTCCCCTCTCGGTCCCAACCGGAAACACCCATGCCCCCGGACCAGGTGGCCTGCCTACCAGCTACAACCGGTATCATCCACCATGGCCTCTTTGTACGGTGTGTGCTAGAAAGAGGTTGACAACTTACTGAACCGTACTCTACTTGCTGTAGAGACGAGTGGTAGTACGAAACAAGTATGGGGGCTATTGGAACAAGACTCGATCTACGGTCGACTCAGGAGGTTTAGGTATTCCCTACATGATTAGTATAACGAATATATTTCATCAAACAGAGTCACCACTCATATCACCTTACCATGCCATACCAGACAGAACCGTCCCGACGGAGACCGGCGACAAACTCATACCTACCCAAGGCAGAGGTTTTCCCGGTTTCCTGCCGGTATGCATGCAAAGCTCATGAGGGTGATTATCATCACAAGTGTGTCCATTACCAACAGCATGGAAATCAATAATATGCACCCATGCATATGATCATATCACATGAAATAACAAGTCCTTCGAAATGTGGCGGTGTTATAAATGCATCAATGATCACACCAAAAATATTATGCCGGGATTCAGAATGCTTGCCTTCAATGTGTGGAAAGGCAGGGTGCTCTCCAAGCTTTTGAAAGTTTCTTCTCTCTCCCAAAAATCCTATTTGAAAATACATTTGAATTAACACATATTTCAAAAACAGAACCAAAAAGTTGTTTGAAAATTTTTCAAATAAATCTTAAAATAAACTAGATCAAATTTGAAGAAGGTAGGAAAAAGAATCAACTCATTTGGACTTATATTTAAAAAGTTAGAGCCAGTCAAAAAATTTGGTCAAAATCTGTTTTTAAATAAAACAGAAAAAGAAAACGTTTCGGAGGGGAATACGCTTTCGGAGCGGGGAAAACGTACTAGGGATAATACGCCTTCACTTAATCTCACGTGGTCATGTTTGACCAGTCGCCGCGCGTCGTCTCCCTCCTCTGTCCGAGCGGAGCGGGACTCCGGCGATCGTCGCTGGCGTTTGGCTGCTCCTCGCGGGCTCCAGAGGGTGGGGATGGATCCGCACGGCTGGGGCGGTTCTCCCGGTGGTCGAGGGGTTGCTGGGGAAGGAGTAAATCGCCGGCGGCGAGCTCCGCGGCGGAGGGAAGCTTCGGTGACAAAGTGATTTTGTGGTGGCGACGGCTCCCGATCAAAATCAAGCAGGGGAACGAGTTCACGGGAGGATGAGATGGTTCCTGGTGAAGAGAACGGAGAGGGGGAAGCTCTGGTTGCGTCGAATGGAGCCGGGAGGCGGCGGTGGCCGAACTGACCGGAGAGGTTGAAAAAGACCTGCTCCCTTCCAATTGGTGGCGATGGGGGCGCTAGTGAGACGGCATGAGGCTACCTGAGGGCTTGGAGACGCTCGGGGCTTCCCTTTTATAGCGTGGCAAGGCGGTTCCGCGGCGGCCGTGGATAAGCTCTCCGGCGAACCGACGTTCTGTAGCTAGGGCGACGTGGCGGCGATGAGGGCTAGCAGACACGCTTGCGGATGAGCTCGCACTGCTCCAAGGGCCAGGTGGCGAGCGGGCGAGGCTTGGGCGACGCTGAACGGCGCAGGGCTGTCGGGCGGCGGCGGCGGCTAGCGCTTGGCCTGCCGGGCGCGGCGGGGGCTGCTTGGCGTGTAGCGGAGAGAAAGGGAGTGCGCGGCAAGGTTCTGCAGAGCGGGCCAAAGCCGTGGGGGCCAGCGTGTCGGCTCGGCGCACGGGTGCAATATGCGCGCTCTGGGCGCGTCCAGTGCACGCACTGAATGTGCTCGACGAAATGCCATGGCACTCCAGAGCGCTTGGTTGGAGCTGGGATTTAGCAGGGTGGGGTTATAGTCTAAGGCAAAACCATTGGACAAGCTGGTATGATCCAAGGTTCAAGGTCACAGTGCAAAGGCAAAGTCATGTCAAAACTGGCCATGCACACCAGGTGTTTGACAAAATGCCAAGGGCACTTAGGCATTTCTTGGAGTGGCCAAAATCTCCAGATCAGTGTCTCTGTGGATGAAAGAGGGAGTGGTGTGGTTATTTGGACAAAAGGGGAAACTTGCTAGTGCAAGTTTTGCAAAACTACATTTCTGGACAGGAAATAAATAGCATTATTCCATGAACCAAAAATGATCTAAATGGTGCATGCTCCTGGACTTAAGGGTTTAACATGGGGGACTACAAGTAGGACAATTAATTAAGGGTATAGGAGCAACTAAAAAGGTGGTTGCTGTACAAATCCTCAAGTTGGTCCAGAATGGAAATGAGCTTGATTCACTCAATATTTTCAAAGAACAACCCTGGATTTTTGCACAAAGTGGAATAATAGGCTCCTACTGACCTCCCTTAATTTTGATAGAAGTTTTAAATGAATATTTAAATAGGTTGTAGTGCAAAATGCACTTTGGACCAGAGAAGAAAAATTGAGTGCAGGGCTCAAAATATTTCATGAATGAAATATATTTTTGCATAATAGAGATTTAAAAACATCACATGACATCTCCAAATTTTTATGGGAATTTTAAGTGAATCTATCAAATGGTTGTAGTTCAAATATGGTCAATTAACCTTGAAAAACCATTTTCAAGAAAATAAAGCTCAAGCAACTTAATTATTTAATTAGTTATACTGATAAAAGTAAAGTTTTTTTTCTTTTTGGAAAAACTCATCATAACAGGGAAGGAAATGATTTAAAAAAAATCAAAAGTGGAGCTCAAAAATTCAAAGTTTTAAATCCTGGCAAAATTTTAATTTAATAAAACAAGGCCAAATTTTTGGGGTGTCACAGCGGCCCGGCTAGCCGTTGGAACCGGCACTAATGTACTCAAATTCATACCGGCACTAATGTGCTTCACGTTTGACCCTGTTTCTACTACTGTGATGATGATGATGATGATGAGTTATTATATCATTTATGAAAGAAACCGCAGATTAGTTTCAACTGGATGGATCCTAGCTAAGTGAGCCTACCTAAGTAATATGGATATGGCATATACTTGATCACTTTATTAGCTAGGATCCATTCAGTTGAAACTAATCTGCGGTACTTTCACCTAATGATTTAACAACTCGTTATAATGTAAAAACAATCTCTAAATTAAATTGAAAACAAAAAAATAAAGGAAAAAATAAAAAATAAAACCAACCCCCCCCCCAAACATTTAGTACAGGTTGGTGTTACCAACCGGTACTAATGGTATCCCCGCACCAGGGCCTGGCTCATTCCACGTGGTGGCACTTTAGTGGCGGTTCGTGCCGAACCGGTACTAAGGGGGGGGGCTTTAGTCCCCACCCTTTAGAGCCGGTTACAGAACCGGCACTAAAGGCCCTTACGGACCGGTGCTAAATCCCGGTTCTGCACTAGTGGCGTGCGGGCATTGATGTGAGAAGCGCCGACGGGTCGCTGGAGCAAATGGGGAATGTGCGGGCAGCGGGGCCAGCACTTGGAGGTCTCAGATTTTGTGGTTGGTGAAGTCGCGCGCGAGTCGTCGCTGTCCAGCGCACGAGAGAGGGCGCACGAAATAAGCGGGACGCGATAACGTTTTCCTCCCTGCGTTGAACCCATTATACCGTGCGTGTGATTATTGCGCACCTGCTGGAGCGCCCGTTTTGGCTCTGCACGTGCAAAAAGGTAGTTTTTTCCAGCGGACGGCTAAGATAGCGCGCCTGTTGGAGATGATGTTGGTCCGCCCTCACTCCAATACAATCAAATGCTTAAAACTACCCTACTTTATTTGCCTACCTTCAACTTGCGCTTGTCATTTATGTGAGCCCTCCATCCTCTCCATCCTCTTATCTCCAGCCACATTGTAGTTCCAACTCCAAACACATATACTTCAGTTGTTTGACCTATCCAGTGTTTCTTGATTCACAACCAAGATTATGAGACTGGTGTCATCTTTCTGTAGCCCATTGCACTATTCGGTTTAGGAGGCATCAGAACATGCAGATGTGCAGAAGTTCCGTGTTCAAGAGTACGCTGACTGATGGGGTGGTCGACCCAGAAGTGGGGCCAGACGCACGCGACATTGTTCCTGAGATTCAGCAAATGAGATAGCCATCTGGGATAGCGACAAAGAACAGGGACCAAGTGAGCAGCAAGTCGCGGAACGGCTACTGGGCAGTACTTAATCATCGGCGGTGATGTGCAGCGGTGACGAACCCGTCAGAACGGCTTGAAGATGCACTGGACAACGACATTGACCTTCCGCACTACCATGTCCATCTACCACATCCCGTCGGCCTTGGCGCTGATGGCGTTCGCTGGAACGTCCGCGTTGGATAATATGACCTATCAAGGCCTGCATGCACAAAATATATATCTGCATTGTCTACATCGGCAAAGTTTTTTCGTGCCTACGCACACTGTTCTATAACAACACTGTGGGCTCCTTCCTAAATCCTAACTAGTCGCAAACCCATGCGTATGCAGCTATAATATATGCACATCACTAATTGATTCATGTGTCGATCATGATTATAATGAATTATTCCATCATATCCCACACCTTGTTGATGGTGTTCTCTCTATTCTGTAATATGCCGATGACACAATTCTCTTTATGGAACATGACCTGGACAAGGCTCGAAACCTTAAATTCTTGTTGTCAGCGTTTGAGAAAATGTCGTGTCTTAAAATAAACTTCCATAAAAGCGAACTTTTCTTCTTTGGAGAAGCCACTGAGGCAGCGGCCGAGTATGCTGACATGTTTGGTTGTGCACATGGCCAATTCCCAATTAAATATCTGGGAATACCGATTCATTATCTGCGTCTCACCATTGCGGAATGGAAGCATGTAGAGGAGCGGTTAGAGAAATGATTGAGCAGTTGGAAAGGCAAATTGCTCTCAGTTGGAGGACGGCTGGTTCTGATTAACTCTGTCCTCACAAATATGGTTGTCTATATGCTTTCTTTCTTCCAACTCCCAAAAGGGGTCTTGCAAAGACTGGACTATTTTAGATTCAGATTCTTTTGGCAAGGAAATGGTGAAAAAAATACAGACTGGCCAAATGGAGTATGGTTTGTAGGACAAAAGATCAAGGTGGCCACGGAATCCATGACTCGCAGATCAAGAATGAGGCCCTACTTAGTAAATGGTTGTTTAAACTTCTTACTGAGGATGGTGTTTGGCAAACCATACTGCGCAACAAGTATCTAGGCCAAAAGGCAGTGTCTCAGGCACATTGGACACCTGGTGACTCACACAGTTGGGCTGGCCTAATGGCGGCAAAGAAACACCTCTTTTGTTTTGGGTCTTTTGCGATAAGGGACGGGTCGGAGGTTCGTTTCTGGGAAGACATTTGGCTAGGCAATGCCAGTCTTCGAGAATAATATACAGCCCTGTACAACATTGCTCGCGAAAAGAATAATACTATTGCGCAAGTGCTCAGTTCATCCCCACCCAACATTTTGTTTAGGCGGGATTTGATTGGCCCTCGACTTATGTCACGGCACAATCTTTTATCCCGTCTGAATTCGATTAATCTTAGACAAGGTCGGGATGTGTTTTGCTGAAACCTTACAACATCAGGGTCATTCTGAGGTATCGATGAGTAATAACAAGAAAATTTGGAAGTCGAAGATTCCACTAAAAGTTAAAATCTTCATGTGGTATCTTCGTAGGGGAGTTGTTCTAACCAAAGACAACCTCGCACGACAGAACTGGCCAGAAAGTAAGAAGTGTTGTTTTTGTACTCATGAAGAGACAATCAAACACCTCTTTTTCAAATACAAGTTTGCACGTTCTATGTGGTCAATCATCCAAATAGCGTCAAATTTGTATCTGCCCACAAGTGTCGCCAATATTTTTGTTCATTGGTTGGATGGTATTCCAAATAGATTCAAAATGCTAATATGGGTGGGAGCATACACCTTAGTATGGTAGCATTGGCTATGTAGAAATGATTTGGTTTTCAATGATAAAAATGCTTCTCCTCTGCAGATTATTTTCCGTTGTACGCACTCGCTTCGTATGTGGTCTACGCTACAACGAGCGGAGTACCAACCGCTGTTAAAGGCGATGTGTACGCGGTTGGAGCAGGTGGCTATGGTGGTTTTTACCCAACATGGGTGGCAGCATAATCTCAGGATGGTCCACTATGCCTTGCGACATATACATAGTGTCGGTCTGTAGGACTCTACTGTCGCCGATTTATCAATTTTTTTCTTTCATTTTATCAGTCTTTACGTGTTTGGCTATATGCATCCTAGTTATGCAGAGGCCTGGTGTTACTCATAATGCTTTTTATCCGCTTGATGCTACATTTCAAGATAATAAAAATGCCCTTTATTGAAAAAAGTGTCTGCCGAGTTTCACACCCAACATATATGACTCAGGTAGTCGGCAAAGACTCTTTCCGAGTGCAAGATAACAAAGACTCGGATATATGACTCAAGTAGTCAGCAAAGATTCCAGTCGACAGAACGGAACAAACAATGCTACTACCACAAGGCACAGGTAACGACCAAAGCACAACAGTCATGGGCGTAGCCACAAGCCCTATGTTTCTCCGCTGGAGCTCGCAGTGGGGCAGGGGACTTGTTGATTAGAGCCCGCCGGCGCTGATGAGGTGGAGCACCTCCCTGCACATGGAGCAGGCAGGCACGAGCTTCAGTAAAGGTGGAGGCGGCGCTGGCAGGAGGTCAATGTGACACGGTCGCAGCCTGCCATTAACTTGCATCGAGCGCCTCACGTCCCCCCCCCCTGCTGGACATCTTCGCAAGGTGCTGCTTCGATAGACCGTGACAGGGAGGGAGCGGAGGAAGGAGGCAGGGAGACAGCGGCGCAGAAACGGTGAGTCGGCGATCAAGATGAAGCGCGAGCCTGGCGACGGCGTCCATGATTCGCTGGGAGCACGTTTTTAGGTGAGAGAGATAAAGCGAGAGAGGGGGAGATAGAGAGAGTGACTAACCCAATTTTCCTATCTGAGAGAATTGAATGACCAAGATGCGCGATCAAAATTTTACCACAACCTCTAGCACTACCGGACTCGCGGTCTATGCCTACGGCCATGGGCCGTTGGCATAGGCCCCCAAGCCATCGGCATAGATCTATGCCTACAGTTGCCGTCGGCATAGGCCTGTCGACGTAGATGTTGTCAGCGTAGTCTTGTCAGACTGTCGGCATAGTATAGCCGTCGGCATAGGGGCCTATGCCGACGGCCTGACGTCAGTCGTCGGCATAGTATAGCCGTCGGCAGTGTTTTTGTGTGACGGCAACGGACGGCGCCGTCAAAAGCGCTGACGAATCACGCATACCTCTGCCACGTGGCAACCCGTGGTACTCCTGGTGGCAGGGCTATGCCTACAGCAAAGCCGTAGGCATAGATGAATCTATGCCGACGGCTTTGCCGTAGGCATATCTCTGCCACGTGTCATCTCCTGGTTCCTCCTGGCAGCAGGGCTATGCCTACGGCAAAGCCGTCGGCATAGATTTTCAGCTATGCCTACGGCTTTGCTGTAGGCATAGATGTGCCACGTGGCGAGCCCTAGTAACTCCTGGGCGTATATATGCCGACGGCTTAGCCGTAGGCATAGTTTTTTTCCCTGTTTTCTCTTTTCCAATTCATTTGACAGCATTTCAAAATAGAACAATATGAAATTATGCAGAAATATGACAATTCATCATCTAAACATACTCAAGTTCACCATCATCATCTAAACATACTCAAGTTCACCATCATCATCTAAACATACTCAAGTTCATCACATCATCTAAAGATCATCACCGACGGAAGTTCATGAACATAAAAGTAGTGCAAGACATGAAACATCATAGAAGTAGGAATATGAAAGGCATGGCACGATGGCCACATGCATGGAATCATCAAGCAAGACCACATCCGCCAAAACCACCACCTCCGCCAAAACCACCACCACCTCCGCCAAAACCACCACCTCCTCCGCCAAAACCACCACCACCTCCGCCAAAACCGCCATCGCGACCACCACCACTCTGCCAGATCGGAGTGACTGGGGTCGACGGAGCAGGAGTCGAGCCACCGGTCCCCTACATGTTTCAGAAAAGCTTCTAACGGTAAATATGATATGATAGTATTTCATGAACGAGAACTAGTTTGCCAGTAGTTAGGCAAATGTATTAACCGGACCATCACTGCCTAGTGCCACCCATTCATCGAACGTGGGCACATGTGGGGGTTCTCCCGCAGGTGGTGGTGGGGGTCCCATTTGTGGTGGATCCGTGCGGTTAGTCCAAGACGCCAACATAGCCTGAATGTTAGTTAAACAAGCAAACTAGAAGATCATAAGGAATGAAAGTGCAAAAATTTAGCTTGGTTTTAAGAGGGCAAAACTAACCGTCATCATCTGACGGTTGTAATCATTGTTTGCCTTCACTCATTTCAAGTACTCCCGCACCTTGAGATTCCTATGCTCGACAAACTCCTTATATGCCTACATAATTTAGGTTGTTTCTAAGTGAGCAATGCTGAAAATAAACTGAGAATGCTAGATAGAAAAAGATAAAGAGGAAGTACTTACAGCATGCTGGCGGGCTAAGGGAGTCTGTGAATGCCCCGTACTCTCTAGCTGGCTCGGGTTGGTAGCCCGAAGCTGTGTGTACGAGATCGAAGGAGTGATCAAGCCGTCGAAACATGGATACCGGCCATTCTTCTTCCCCTGGATGGCCACCACCGCCGTGTCGTCGATCTGAGACTGGGCGACCTCAGCAACAGGAACATCCGGATGCAACTCCTGATAGTGATGAATGTAAGACCCCAGGTGCTCCTCGGTCTTGCCGTAGTACTGGCTCTCGCCCTCCTTGCGATGACTCCGCTCGCGGGCCAGCTTCCACGACTCCATGTCTGAGAGCGGCCTCTTCAACTTGTCCTCCTACAACGTCAAATAGAAGTCAGCCATACATAAGAACATGACGGTAAAGAAGAACAAAAATGCATCATGCACATAGATATACCTTCATGGCCTTGAAGCCCCAGTGGTTCCTGTTTCCTTGGCCGTGTGTCCCGTCGTCTCCATGGTTAGGCCGGGCCTTGGTGCTCTTGGCAGCAAACTCTGCATCGGCGCCGAGCCACCTATCCACCAAACTCGCCCATCCGTCATGCCTTCCATAGCACCAACGAGGAACAACCTATGCAAATTTTGGAAGCATGACATGTGAGCACGAAACATATAGTTGACTGCTTGAAACAATCAAAAGTTAGTAATAGTTACCATCATGAACTACTCCCTGTTCAAGGTAAGTCGTAGCTTCTGCGCTTGAGTTTTGGTCATCTTTTGGTGCAGGTAGATGTGGTAGTACTGTGAGACGGCAACCCAGCGCACCTCGTACTGCAACTGACGAGCTTTCTTCTTCACAGCCGCAAGCAAGACCACGTCGGCTCTGGCCTTGTGCTCGTCAAGAACTCTATAGAGTTTCTGCAATCATGCATAAACCAGAAGCAAACAAGGCATGAGTTGAGTGATTCAATGATAAACTATGAACGAAACTGAAGACAAGTGATTCAGAAGAGAACTTACCCAAAATTTGGTGATCACGGCCTTAGCGGCCGTCCCGTACTTCCCGTTGCTGCAAGCCTCGTAGTGGGCCCAGCTTGTGGCCAAAACCCGCTGCTGCGGGTCCCTGTCTGGCCGCGGGCAGAATAGGCCAGGCCAAAACTCCTTCAACAGGACAGTGATAAGGCCGTTCGGTTTACGGCCATTTCCGCGAAGGATCCAGTTTCTGCAAAAGAATCAAATGATTGCCATGTGTACAATAAGAAAATGTTGTCATGTGTTGAAAATATGATTGAGAGGCACTTACTCTGTCCCCACAGGTTCAATGAGCCACTTGTGCTACTCGATAGAAGGTGGTGTAGGTAGTCCGGCATTACCACGCAGCCACCCCTGCGGAGCACCCGGTGGCAAGTCACCCCACAACGCGGGATCAACCTCCCCTCCACCCTCCTCGCCCTCCTCCTCACCCTCCTCCTCGGCCTCCTCCTCCTCACCCTCCTCCTCCTCCTCACCCTCCTCCTCGGCCTCCTCCTCCTCGCCATCAGGAACATACTCCTCCTCCTCAGACTCAGAAGGTGCCTCTGTATAGGAGGGCATCGAAGAAGACCCTCCTATTTCGGACACGGCCCGGAGTTTTTTTTACCTCGGTTGCCTCTCCCCCCACCTCCTCCTCCTCTAGGGGCTCTCCCCCCACCGCCTCCTCCTCTAGGGTCTCCTCCCCCGACCCCTCCACCTCCCTGTGAGGTGTCATCCTCGCGTAGTCGGGAGGGAACCTTGTGGGCTCGTACACTCCGAGTAAGTCCTTTAAATTTACTGAGGAAACTAGCGCCGCTGGACTTGCCCATGATTAGCAAACCTGCATTGAGAAGAGAATAAACAATTAGTAAGGATATCAATTAAACAAGCATATAGGAAAAACATTAATACCAGAAGAGCACATTAAGCATACTATTGTAATGATCATTAAAAGAACTTACATTTTCTAGAACCCATATGAATCATCACTATTGTAATCTATTTGTGGACCGGTCTCATCATCACTATCACGCATATCTTCTTCGTTGTCTGACGGAGGTGGAGGCTCTTCCTCATCGTCAGCGTCTTCATTTAACTTTTCAAGCATAATTATGTCTCTTTGATTCACAACTGCCTCACCATCAATCCGTGCGTCGTCGTCATTTGGGTCCAGGTCAACATAACCCAAGTCATCATCCTCGTTGTTTCGGACCACGTCATCATGTTCCTCTTGATAGAACACTCCCTCGTATGTCATGGGGTTTATGTTGTAGTAATCATCATCGTTCGGGTCCGGTAGCTTACCATGCGGCGACACCTTGAACACAACTTCCCAACCCTTTAGGTACTCTTTCTGGCATGGGTAAGGCAGATAATATACTTGTGTGGCCTGGGTAGCGGCGATAAAGAGATCAGCTCCGGCATAGACGGTTGATGGTTTAACTTCAACTAAACCAACAGAAGGCGTATGTCTCAGACCCTTTTTGGGGTCGAACCATCGGCATTTGAACACAGTGAGACTTAGGTGTTCGCGGCCACGTTTGAATGTAAGCTCGTATATTTTTCCTACCCTTCTGTAGTAATCTACTTTATTATCTCCTTCAGTGAAGACTCCGGTATTTATGGTTTTGGGATCAGGCCGACTATTCTGGTGCTCCTCTGCATGGAAGCGATACCCATTCACATCATACTTTTCGCATGTCATGACGACAGGATCAAAACGCATGGAAACCCATCTCAATTCTTCATCCATTGATTCGGTCGGATCATTTCCCTACAAGTTTAATTGAAATTATAGGGTGCATGAGTTTAATTGAATTATAGGGTGCATGAGTTTAATTGAAAGTGTGAAAAATTACTTTCTCCATGAACCACGCAACGAAATTTTTCCTTCCATCAGCACCCTTTCGGAGAAGAGCAAGTGCCTCCGCTTCAGTAGGAGGCAGCAATCCCGTCCATTCTTCTTCAACGAATCGACTACAATAAGAAAAGCGGTATAAGAACTAGGCAAAGTGAACATAACGAATTGACTAAAAGAATGGTGCAAAGGTATTACCTCATCCACTCATCCTCAACTTCCTTGATGTTGTGCAAGATATAGAACATGACATCCTCCCACTCATCTCGTGGCATGAGATAAGGTTTCGAGCATCCAGCCCTACCACCTTGCCCGATGAATAGAGGCAACTTGGGTTTATACTTGGGTTCTTCTGTATTGTATCGAGACACCTTATTATGCAACGTGGGAACATGGTCCGGATAGTAGGCTGTCCTGAGGTCTGCCACCTCCTCTAGGATAACTGCCTCAGCTATGGAAAGCTTCAATCTTAGCTTTGTTTCCACATTTCTGTCTCAGATGCTTGTTCTGTCTCTCAGGGCCGTACTGCCAATGATTCTGCACAGGGCCCCCCAACAATACCTCATTCGGGAGGTGCAAAAGGAGATGTTTCATCGGAGTAAAGAAGCCTGGCGGGAAGATCTTCTCTAGATTGCATATCAACTCCGGCGCCTTCTTATGCATTTCTTTTATCTTCTCAGGACATACTTCTTTAGCACAAAGCGTGCGAAAGAAATGGCTTAACTCCGCAAGCACACGCCAGACACGCTCGGGAACATAGCCCCGAACCATCACTGGCATAATCCGCTCAATCCATACATGATAGTCATGACTCTTGAGCCTGGTCACTCTGCCCGTTGAAAGATTGACCCCCTTACTTATATTCGACGCATAACCATCAGTGAACTTCACGACGTGTTTCAGCCACTTGAATGTCTCCATCTTATGATCCTTTTTAAGTACGAAGTCAGCATCTGGCTTGAACCAAGATTTTCGACTGCCTGTGGGAGGCTGCATGTGTAGACGTGGTCTATCACAAATATTCTGTTGATCAACTCTAGCATTAACATTATCCTTTGTCTTATCAGGAATGTTGAGGATCGTGCGAAAAAGGGACTCTGCGACATTCTTTTCGGTGTGCATCACGTCTATGTTGTATGGAAGTTTGAGGTCCTTAAAATAGGGAAGCTGCGTGAAGGGGGTAATGTGAGTCCAGTTGTGCGTCTCACCATATCCTTAAAAAAATTCCCTTTACCTTTTCCTTTGCCCTCGCCCTCGTCTTCGCCTGTGGCTTTGCCTTTGCCTTTGCCTTTGTCTTTGCCTCTCCCCTCACCGGCAGGCTTAAGAGCTTTCAGCTGAGCAAGCACATCCGCACCAGAAAACGTTGGAATCTCGTTTACTTCATGGACAACTTTGCCTTTTGTGAAGTTCTTCTTGTCTTCCCTATCAGGATGGTCTGGAGGGAGGAACTGTCGATGTAGGTCAAATGCAACATACTTGCCACCCTTCTTCAGCCAAATGAAAATCAAGGCCTGCATGCACACTGGGCAAGGCATCTTTCCACTTGTACACCATCCGCAGAACAGGGCATAATCGGGAAAGTCATGCATGCAATATTGTAGCCAAACTTTCATCAAGAAATTTTTCTGCAGATGTCGGTCGTATGTCAACCTCGGGAAGTACCAAGAATGGTGCAAATCATCCACCAACGGCTGCATAAACACACTCAAATTCTTCCCCGGATATTCAGGCCCCGGAATTATAAGCGACAGGAACATGGTCTTGCGTTGCATTATGGTGCCGGGAGGGAGATTCAGAGGAATAACAAATACGGGCCAACAGCTGTATGGATTAGACGACATACCATATGGATTGAACCCATCACCTGTTATAGCAATTCTGACATTCCCAGCCTCGGCTGCTTCCTCCGGGTACTCTATATCGAATGACTTCCATGCTTCACCTCCTGATGGATGTACAATTTTTTTTGGATTGTACCTTTTCCCTTCCTTGTGCCACTTCATCATTTTGGCAGACTCCTCGGTGATGAAAAGGCGCTGCAGTCTTTTTATAAAATCAAGATACCGAAGAACCTTCACAGGGATTTTTAGCTGCTACTTCTGACCATGCTTATCGACCACCTCAATATACCGAGAGGAACCGCACTTCCTACGGTACTTTTCATCCGCATACTCATGCCTAAACAAAAGGCAATTCTTTAGACAAACATGTATTTTCTCATAGTCCATCGAGAGCGCCTTCATGATTTTATTCGTAGCGTACATGGTTTTCGGCAGTTCATGGCCCTCAGGTAGGCTGTTAGCCCATACTCCTAGAAATGCTTCAAAGCAACCTCGGCTACAGCCGTACTCAGCCTTGACTGCCATCAGTTGCGAGATGGCATCCAGCACAGACAGCTTGGCTCCCTCATAGAGAGGTTTCTTTGACGAGGCCAAGATTTCCAGGAAGGCCTTTGCGGTTTCCTCCGGCTCCTTTGGTTCATTCGCTGAATGTGACGGAGGTGTCGGCTGTGCAGCAAAGACATCATCTAGCATGTCTCTAACCCCATCGTCCTCATAACCAGCGGCACGTTGTCGTATCACATCCCCTCTACCATGGTCCCGCTGGGCAAAGTTTATCAGCATATTAAAGTTGGGCCTAAATCCATGCGTGCGAAGGTGCTTAGTCATCTCACTCTTATCTCTGCGGATACGCCTCTTACATCTGGCACACGGGCATTCTTGCACCATCCTCATTGGACTACGGAATATCTCTTTCAAAAACACATCAGTTTTCTCGACCCACTCTGTTGTTACTTGATTACGACGGAAAAACCCACTATACATCCACTGATTATCTGCCATCTCTGCTTTATTGGAAGACACACAACAAAATTAAGGATTCATTTAAATTACCCACATCGATATTTTATTTTTTACAAGGTTGACGAGAAACGACATTTAATGCACCTACATCTCTAATAGGTAAAGATGGGTCCTAATCCTACCCGAGAATGTGTAGATTGAGTACTGTCCATGCTCTACCCCATTCCGAGACAAAATTTCGGCAGCACCTCCCCGCTGTTCTCCAAATACACGTCTCGACAAAATGCCGAGAGAATGTGCATCCGGAGAACAACAGGGAGGCGCCGCCGAAATCCTGTCTCGGAACGGGGTAGAGCATGAACAACGTACCCAATCTACACAACCTCGGGCTGTCCGTGGAAAGCGCTGGATAATCCAAAAGAGATGCGGTGATAAATATGCAATTGAATGCATATTTATCGATGCAATCCTTTCGGACGGGAGACCTAGGTTACGCGACTTGATGTGAAAATTTAATCTAGTGACATGGAAAAAAGTGGACGAGGTCATGGAATTGCTGCTCACCCTCCGATGTAGTCGATCAAAGGAGGGGGATGATCATGGACCAACACCTCCAACGTCGACGATCACTCCACGAAGATGGAACACCACAAATCCTGTTAATTACACCAAGTGAAAAAAATTAGGTCATCACATATCCCATAAAGCATTGACACTATATTATGAACCAACATGAAACAACGTCTCAAATTACAAAAAAAGCTTTATTTAAGTGTCCTATGGAACAACATAACCTAACACTAAACATGACCAAACACAAAACTTACAAAATTCATCACCATCTCCAATTCATCATCATCACAAATCCATCTAACAAAATTTCATCCATCCATCTATCACAAATCCATCTAACAAATTCATTAATCCATCCATCTATCACAAATTCATCTAACAAAACATAACAACATTCATCAATCCATCCATCTAACAATATTCATTAATTCATTTAACAACTAGTAACATAACAACTATCACAAATTTCATCCATGCATCCATGCACATAACAACTAGTAACACAATGCAAAAAAATTCATCCATGCATCCATCTCACCGCTGTAGGGGTCGCTGGGACGGGCGGCGGGGCCACCGTTGCAAGGGTCGCCGGAGGAGGGCTCCAAGCCCTGGCCGGCACGGCGAGGGCCGAGGCCCGAGCAGGAGGGAGGCGGACTCGGGGCGACCTGGCTGGGGCGGCACGGCGCGAGGAGGGCGTGAGGAGAATCTGATTGGGCGCCGATCATGGAATTCACTGCCGCGGATATCTTTCAGTACTCGCCCTTCGGCGACATTCTGAATTCACTAAGGTCTCTCTCTTTGTCAGGAGAGCCCTGGCCGGATTATGGCCAACAGTATTGGAATGCGGACGACGAAGAAATTCGACGCCCACCCACCACCCACTTCGTAGCCACTGTCGATGATTTAACCGACATGCTCGACTTCGATTCCGAAGACATCGACGGTATGGATGACGATGTAGGAGACGAACATGAACCAGCACATATAGGGCACTGGAAAGCCACCTCGTCATATGACATATACATGGTGGATACACCCAACGAAGGCAATGGCGACAAGATAGCGGAGGATGACCCCTCCAAGAAGCAACCCAAGCGCCGACGTCAGCGGCGCCGATCTAAGTCCCGCCAAAGCAAAAGTGGTGATACCGGCACAGGAGATAATAACACTCCGGATAGTGCCGAAGACAACAACAATCCCCTCCAGCAAGATTTAGATCAGGAGGATGAAGGAGCCAGCTCTCCTGAGAGAGCGGCAGATGGAGAGGAGGATGACAATTACATCCCCCCCTCCGAAGACGAGGCAGGCCTCGGTGACGATGAATTCGTCGTGCCAGAGAATCCCATCGAACAAAAGCGCTTCAAGCGCCGGCTTATGTCCACGGAAAATAGCCTGAAGAAAAAGCAGCAGCAGCTTCAAGCTGATCAAGACGTGCTGGCTGACAAATGGACTGAAGTCCTTGCAGCCGAGGAATATAAACTCGAGCGCCCCTCCGAGAGTTACCCAAGGCCCAGGTTGCTACCCCGACTGGAGGAAGAAGCGTATGATACGGCTGATCGGCCACCCCGTGGCCGCAATAGAGAGGCATTCCAACCAAAAGCTCAGCCTCCACCCCAACGCCATTCAAATAAAAAGGCATGGGGAGATACGTCAAACCTGCGAGACATATTGGAGGACAAGGCAAAGCATTCAAGATCGATCTACGGATCACGAGGGCGCACCACTCTGCGCGGTGACAAACGTCACGCCGGATACAGAAGCAAATCGGGCCGGGCCGAACACAGCGGGCAAGACCCATCCGAGTTGCGTCGCGATATAACCCCAATATAGAGGCGCCGCAGACCCCTTATGCTTCACAGACGAAGTAATGGAACATCAATTCCCAGAAGGTTTCAAACCTATAAACATTGAATCATACGACGGCACAACAGATCCCGCAGTATGGATTGAGGACTTCCTCCTCCACATCCACATGGCCCGCGGAGATGACTTACACGCCATCAAATACCTCTCAGTAAAGCTCAAAGGACCAGCGCGGCATTGGATTAAGAGCTTGCCAGTGGACTCCATTAGCTGTTGGGAAGATCTGGAAGCCGCATTCCTCGACAACTTTCAGGGCACTTATGTGCGACCACCAGACGCCGATGATTTAAGTCACATAATTCAGCAGCCAGAAGAGTCGGCCAGGCAATTCTGGACTCGGTTCCTTACAAAGAAAAATCAAATCGTCGACTGTCCTGATGCGGAAGCCTTAGCGGCTTTCAAACACAACATCCGAGACGAGTGGCTAGCCCGGCACCTTGGTCAGGAAAAGCCGAAATCTATGGCAGCTCTCACGATGCTCATGACCCGCTTTTGTGCGGGAGAAGACAGCTGGTTGGCTCGCAGTAATAACATATCAAAGAACCATGGTACCTCAGACACCAAGGACGACAATAGCAGGTCACGTCGCAACAAGCATAAGCGCCGTATTACCAGCGAAAATACTAAGGATACGACAGTCAATGCCGGATTCAAAGGCTCTAAACCCGGTCAGCGGAAAAAGCCATACAAACAAAGTATGCTGGGTCCATCCAGCTTGGACCGTATACTCGACCGCTTGTGTCAAATACACGGCACCCCAGACAAGGCAACCAATCACACCAACAGGGATTGTTGGGTGTTAGAGCAGGCCGGCAAGTTAATTGCCAAAAACAAGGACAAGGGGACGCATAGTGACGACGAGGAGGAGCCCCGGCAGCCGCACACTGGAGGACAGAAGAGGTTTCCCCCGCAAGTGCGGACGGTGAGCATGATATACGCAACCCACATCCCCAAGAGGGAGCGGAAGCGTGCGCTCAGGGACGTATATGCGTTGGAGCGAGTCGCCCCAAAGTTCAACCCTTGGTCCTCCTGTCCGATCACCTTCGATCGCAGGGACCACCCCACTAGTATCTGTCATGGCGGATTTGCCACACTGGTCCTAGACCCAATCATCGACGGATTTCACCTCACTCGAGTCCTTATGGACGGCGGTAACAGTCTGAACCTGCTTTATCAGGACACAGTGCGCAAAATGGGTATAGACCCCTCAAGGATCAAACCCAAAAAACGACCTTTAAGGGTGTCATTCCAGGTGTAGAGGCCCATTGCATAGGCTCAATTACACTGGAAGTGATCCTCGGATCCCCGGATAACTTCCGAAGCGAAGAGTAAATCTTTGATATAGTCCCGTTCCGCAGTGGTTATCACGCGCTGCAAGGGCGAACCGCATTTGCTAGATTCAATGCGGTACCGCATTACGCATACCTCAAGCTCAAGATGTCAGGACCTCGCGGAGTTATTACAGTCAATGGAAACGCAGAGCGCTCTCTCTGAACAGAGGAGCACACCGCGGCCCTCGCAGCAGAAGCGCAAAGCAGCCTCTCAAGGCAATCAACCAGTTCGGCGTTTCAAAGCCCGGACACCTTCAAGCACGCTCGGGGCAATCGGCAAATAGACCGCCTGGCGCGATCTGAGCTCGCGTAGCAATTCGGCGGCCACCCCAATCCTAGCCCAGCGGCGAAACTCATGCCACGCGTACATAATTACGCATTAAAAATACCATGGGCACAGGTGGGGAGGGGGGCACAACTGCGGCACTCCCCAAAATGCGGCTTCAACCGCACTAGGGGCTTCCCGTCTGGTTCTTTTTCTTTTTCTTTCAGGACCTTAATCTCTGGAAACACTGTCCGGCAGCACTATTGCCGAACACATGATACAACAATCAAGGAGGCAAACAGCTATGTCATACCACGGAATTCCCAGGTTGATTACAGTAACGAGCGAAATATTTGATTTCATATCATTCCTCAGCTTGCCCTTGTAAGGGACATAGTCCTACTCTTTGCTTATCGCACTATCTGTATCATTCTGCTTTAATGCAATTTTTCAATAAACAATGCATGACATTACGATTATTATTGCATTCTTGTTATATATTTATATATCTATGTGTTCAGTAATGATGCCTTGCAACAGTAAAATTTGGTACGGCCAATACACCAGGGGCTTACGTACCCCACAATGCGGTGTGAAAAGTCCGAACACTTTCACAAGTGCGGCACCCCGAACTTATAGCATTATATGCATCAGCTCCGAATCATGTCTTTGGTCAAATGTTGGGTTTGCCCGACTACTATGTTTTGGTACCTTACGTTCCGCTCTATCGGCTAAGGTAGCGCTAGGAGAACTACTGCGATTGTGCCCCGGTTCTGCCGGGCTGAGCACCTCAGTAGAGAAAGCTAAAACTGACTATCATGATAAGGCGAGAGACTGGTCGCTGTTCGGCAAGGTTTTTTGAGTCCCTAAAGACTTATGCCGCTTAGGGCAAAGGGTCGGCCCTGTTCGGCTTACAGGCGTGTATCGCGCCCCGAATTCGGCCTTCCGAATACCAGGGGCCTCGCTGAAATTTAAAATTATAGAATTCTATGGCTAAGTGAAAGTGATAAAGCATTATTAGTCCGGTTGCCTTGTTCGTTGTGCTGAGAACCTCCTTCGAAGGACCCAAACATGGGAACAAGAGTGCTCAGGTTTATCCCGGACACCCAAGCACTTGTGCCATGGGGGCAAAAGCCGAGGACTAGCCATCTCTCAGATTGGATAAACAGCCAAACAGAAGGTGATATTTTAAATTCCAACAAGCGTTGCATAGCGCAAATGAAACAAGTTTTCATACATACAGGATGAAACGAGCAAGTCTCATTCAAATATTACATCTTTTGCGCACTCATCCGCGATAAGACGGGAACCCGCAGAACACCCTCATAGTACATTTCGGGGTGGCGGTGCTCCTTGCCCTCCAGCGGCACCTCCTTGATCAGCTTCACGGCATCTAGCTTGACCCATTGCATTTTTACACGGGCGAAAGCCCGACGTGCACCTTCAATGCAGACGGATCGCTTGACGACCTCCAGCCGTGGGCAGGCATCCACAAGACGCCTCACCAGGCCGAAGAAGCTGTTCGGAAGGGCATCGCCAGGCCACAGCCAGACTATGAAGCCCTTCATGGACTGATCGGCCACCTTATGTAACTCAACCATCTGCTTCAGCTGGTCGCTCATTGGCACTGGATGTTCGGCCTCAGCATACTGAGACCAGAACAACTTCTCCATCAAGCTTCCGTCCTCGGCTTGGTAAAATTGTGCGGCGTCGGACACACTGCGGGGCAAATCTGCGAATGCTCCTGAAGAGCTCCGGATCCCAGTAAGTAATCGGTAATTTACTTTTACATGCTTGCTTTGCATATAGAAAGCCTTACCCGCCTCTATCTTCTTCATCCCTTTGATCTCCTGAAGGGCCTTCTGGGCCTCGGCCTTGGCACTCTTTGCGCTCTCACGGGCCGCGACAAGCTCAGACTCTCGCGTCTTCAAGTCAAGCTCCAACGCCTCGTGCTTCGTCACGAGAGCCTGGAGCTCTTGCTGCACCCGAGCCTCGTGCCTCTCTCGCTCGGTGCGCTCCTTGGCCACTGTATCCTCGCCCTTGGTCAGCGCTTGCTTCAGGGTCGCCACCTCGGTCGTGGCCCCTGGCAAACATACAATTATCCTGTCATTTTGCAATCGCGTCCTTTTTTATAGATGCATATCTATAGACGGGGTATTACTTACCCTTGTTCTCCTCGAGCTGCCTCTTGGCCAGGCCGAGCTCCTTCTTGGACTCCTCGAGGTCCTACTTCAGTACGTCGACCTCCGTAGTTAGTGCGGCGGACGCCAGCAGCGAAGCCTGCATACGCATATCGACATACTTATGTAAACTCCTGCGATATTATTTTATCCTCTGTTCGGCTTTTTTTTGAGCACCGAACAAAGCATCAGGGGCTACTATCTATGCGGTAATATTTCCACTACATTTTAAAACACTTACCTCGAAGCCCGTTAGAAGGCTGGTACAGGCTTTAGTCAATCCGCTCTTGGCGGACTGAACCTTCTGGATCACCGCACTCATGATAGTGCGGTGCTCCTCGTCGATGGAAGCGCTACGAAGCGCTTCCAGCAGACTGTCCGGTGACTCTGGATGGTCAGAGGTCACCGGCACAGGCGTCTGGCCCCTCTTAGAAGGAGACCGCCTGCCTGAGCCCGGAACCGCTGGAGGGTCCGGCACGGTGTTCGGCTGAGGGCCGAACTGAGAGCTCTCGGGGGCCCCGTCCCCTCGGCTTCCGGAGTCCGGAAGGTCGCCTTCAGGCGCCTCCGGGACTGTCTCCCCTCGATCCGGTGCCTCTTGAGACAACACCTCGGTGTTGTCGGCAGGATGGGGAGGTGGCGGTCGGGACTGGATCGCTATCCATGTCCGACGAGCCCAGGGAGCCGTCCGATGATACCTCGATATAGGCTCGAGGTGGCCTGCATAATTATGTTCGGCGAGGGAAAGTAGTGCGACAAAGGAATCCTGTGAGTTATTCTGGAATCCGAATACTTACGATCTCCCCGGGGGCTTGACCCTACGCAACCACTCGTCTTCGCCTTCATCGGCGGCGGTGGAACTGTCCGGAAGGAGAGTCCTTCCCTTCTTGGAGCCCCCGGCCTCCCCGGTTGGGGCGGCCTTCCTTTTCTTGTCTCCCCCAGTCGGTGGGGGAGCATCGTCTTGTTCTTCTTCCTCGTCTTCGAGGGAAGTGTGCGCCGCAGAGTCATCGGACGGTGAGTCCGACGACGCTTGGCGTCGGGAACTCTTTCGAGCTCCCTTGGCCTTCTTGGTCTTCTCCGGCACCTTGTAAGGGGCCGGAGTCAACATCTTCACCAGAAGAGCGTCAGCAGGGCCTTCGGGCAAAGGAGCCAGACAGTCGATTTGTCCGGCCATCTTCTACCAGTCCTGTCAAAGGTACGGGAGTTTAGATCCCGCATAGAGTCAATCTATATAAAAAATAAGTATCCTGTGAATGGTAAAGCAGCTTACCGCACTAGCTTGGCACTACGCGCTGAATCCGCGATCCTCCGTCATAGGGGGAGGGACCTCGGCACTTTTGAACAGCACCCTCTAGGCGTCTTCATGCGTCGTGTCGAAGAGCCTGTTCAGAGTTTGGTGTTGCGCCGGATTGAACTCCCACAAGGTGAAATCCAGTTGTTGGCACGGGAGTATCCGGCGGATGAGCATGACTTGGACTATGTTGACAAGCTTGACCTCGATTCTAAGTCACACCGATCTAGCTTGTAACACCTCATATCACTTTGCGGCCTCACGCACGGTATTCCCACGGGTGTCACCTTAATATGGCCCGGGACCGTTTGCGCCTTTTGGCTCACGTATATGACAGTGTCGCTAGCATCCATATGACAGAGTACCCGGGCCGACATGACTAGTCGTGAACCCAAAGTGCACTAACTTATGGGGACAGGCATACATGAATCAACATCGAGCATGTCGGTCAGCAGCGTGTGAATCCGGGCTGTAGCACTGGGCTAACAAGACTCCGGATGTCACTGTGTGACATTTCCCCGAAGGGACAGACACAGGGACAAAGTGAATCACATGCCGGCCAGTCAAGTGCTCCGGAGCAGTAGTGCTGGGCTAGCAGGACTCCGGTGAACCGGGCTATAGCGGACTACTATGTCTCATGGAAGCACAAGACTACATTTCCCCATAACAGAGGCTACCAAGGATAAACAACTAGGTTGTCGGATCCCACACATACCAAGCATTTCAATCATACACATAATATGCTCGATATGTGTAAATACAACATGGCATCACAACATAACTCTACGTCTCAAGTATTTATTCATTAGGCTCTGAGGAGAGAGATATTACAAACATGGGTCTCATGACCCAACATTCAGAGCATACAAGTCAAACCACATGCGGAAGCTTAACTTGTCTGAGTACAGACAACTAAAAATGAAGAAGGCTGAGGCGCCTGACTATCTACCAGACCCTCCCAAGGGTACAAGATCGTAGCTGATGTAACAAGCTAAACATCGAAGTCCACGTGGAACTACTAGCGAGACTGACGTCTCTCTAGTAAACATAAAATAAGAAAACGTGAGTACAAATGTACCCAGCAAGACGTACATCAGAACTATCTACCTATGCATCGGTAACAATAAAGGGGGGTGGTGGAGTTTAACTACAGCAAGCCAACTTTGACTCGGTGGCTATCTTAAACTACGACTGCGAGTAACTCTTTTGAGGTGGCGCACACGAGTCCACATATTGACCATATCAATACACCACTATGGATCCGCTCCCATCTCCCTACGAGAATGCCATCCATAGCACTCATGCTTATCTTGCGCATTTTAGAGTATCCACTTTCACTTGTCTATGAACTATGCAAGCGGTCCAAGTTCCCATATCCGAGGAATCCGGCTATTCAAATAGATAATGATAACCCTGCAGGGGTGTACTTCTTCACACACGCTCTCGCCACTTACCACCATGTACACATCGTGTACCTCGGCAACCTTCAAGCGGAAGCCTGGCGAGGGAGTCGGCCACGACCTGACTAACCACACAAGTCTCTCATCCAGGTTTATCGCCTATTCGGGTTCCATCCGCAAGGAGATCCGGCTGGGGTGTCACTCACGGCCCCAAATGATGTGTGCAGGGTTCCCAAGCCCACCATCCGGGTGCCACTTGGTACACCGTGCCACTATGCCTAGTCTGTCCCAAGCCCACCTGTACCGGGTGCCACTTGGTAGACTACTAACACTACCTATAAACACCAGAAACTAGTTGCAACTCCTAGACAGAGATCGAGTTGATTAATAAGCCGAGAGGGGCCGAGTTACCGGAACCCAATGTGTGGTAGTAACTGTTCATGGATCACAAACACAGAACTCAGTTCCTGAGAACGGCTGCAATGAGACAACCCACCATGTACTCCTACATGGCCTCTCATCACTACCTTTACCAAATCGCGTTCACACACTTAGCTCTCAACGGTAGGACATGTTCACCACGTTCCAATTCATTCCCGATGAATCAGACCTGACTCAACTCTAAGCAGTAGCAGGCAGGACAACAAGCATGAATGAGTAGGCACATCAGGGCTCAAACAATTCCTACTCATGCTAGTGGGTTTCATCTATTTACTGTGGCAATGACAGGTCATGCAGAGGACAGGGGTTCAGCTACCGCAGCATGTAACAGTTGAAATGTTGTTGTCCTAATGCAATAAAAGAGAGCAGGAGTGAGAGAGTGGGATTGCATCAGAATGACCAAGGGGGTATTGCTTGCCTGGCACTTTTGAAGATAATATAACTCCTCATCGGTGTCATCGATCACGTTGTCGGAAACATTGTCTACTAAGAGGGAACAACCACCGGCAAACACAAAAGGAACCACAATCAATGCAATGCACATTCATATGAATGATATGTCATATTAAAGTACTGAATTGACTTAGTGCAATAGTTAGTCATATTCATTGAAGTGGAATTCAAACCTATAGCAAATTCCAACTCCAAAACTAATTACCATTTATTCCATAATCATGAACTGTCCTATTCACTGAGGTTAACTTGTTTGAACATGCATGAAAACTCCATATTCAGATTCTTTGGATTTTTCTGATCATTTTTCATACATAAATTATTTCATTTGGAGTCACGGTTGAATTTCTATGATTTTTAGAAGTTTTAACTATTTTCTGGAATTTGTAAATCATTTCTGAATAAGAAAAACCAGAAAAGCATTTACTACATCAGCACGACGTCGGTGTGACATCACCAAGTCAACAGGGTGCGGTCCAGGTCAAACATGACAAGTGGGACCCGCACGTTAGTGTAATAGGGCAGGGACAGAGGCAGACCAGTGGGTCCAGGTCAACGTACACGTCAGCACAGTCAAAGCTGACGAGTGGGCCTGCTGCAATTAGATTAACCTTAATCTATTATTGTTAGTCGATTAGTTAGGCAGTGGGGCCCGGCTGTCATTGACTCAGGTGGTAGTTAGTGGGGTAATTAGCGCCTTACAGCCGGGTTAGGTCGGCGGTTAGTCGCCGGCGACGTCCAGAGACGGCGGCCTTGCTCGGGCTTTGCCCTCCGGTGACCGAATGGGCGGTGGAGGGGCTCTACGTGCAGCTACGACTCGTTCGCGTCCAACGGTGCGGTTAGCTCGAGTCGGGGTGAACCATAACGACGGCGGGGAGCACATCCGCGGTGGCGCCCGCACGGGGTTGGCCGGGGCGGCGTTGTGGTGTGCGGGAAGAAGAGTTGGTGGAAGCTACGGGCTCCTGCAGAGGCGGGGATAACGATGACGCATGCGGGGGCAGCTGGTTCGGGCTCTGGCCACGGCGGCGCCATGGCCGGCGGCATGGAGCTCTCAGCTCCGGTGGCTAGGCGGGTAGAGGATGGGATTGACCGCGGGGAAAACGCTCGGGGCTCGCAGCGGTGCCGTAGGGATGGCCAGCGTGCTCGGGGAAGCCCTGTGGACGACGAATCGGCGGCGATGATCTCCGGTGCCCGACGGTGAACACGACGAGGCCGGCGATGTTTTTGGGGCTTCCGGCATCGGGAGGCTCGGTGAGGAGGAGGAGAGGAACGAGGCGGAGCTCGTGGACAGCTCCAGGGAGTGTGGGAGAGGTGGTGGCCATGGCTATGGCGAGCGGCGGCGGCGAACACGCTCGGTGGTGCTGCGGGAGAGAGCAGAGGAGGGGGAGGGGGCCAGGGAGAGATCGAGGGGGTCAAGAGGGAGTGTGTGGCACTCGGGGCTGCCTCTAGAAGTGGCGGAAGCAGGAGGTGGCTCGGGAGCGTGCCGGCGCGTGGTGGCCACGCGCCTCTGTCCTTCTGTCAACGGAGGAAGAAGATCGGGGACCCCTGGTGGGCTGGGCCAGATCAGGAGTTGGTCGGCTCTGCTGCAGGAGAGAAGCCCAGGTGAGTCCTTCTCTCTCTCTTATTAATTGTTTCTATTTTCTATTTTGCTTTTCTGTTTTTGATTTAGTAATAATACTAAACCATTTTTAAAACTCCTGAGAAAATTTGTGGGCACTTTTAAAATGTTTACTAACAACCCTCAAATGTTTTCAGAATTATTGAAGCATTTAAAAAATTTATAGCCATTAAATGCTCCAATTTCAAATACTTATGATTTAATCCAAAAATCTGAAATGACCTAGGAAAAATATGCACCAATTTTTGTCATAGGTTTTCACCAGTTTCAAAAATGATGGACTTTTCCTGAAGTCACTTTGGGTTTATTGGAAGTGATTTTATTTGAGCCTATTTGAATTCATTTGGTGCTAGGGTTTGGTCGGTCACCATTTCAAATTTCTGAGAAATTTAAACATGATGCAATGACAAGCAAGGCCAAAGCTAGGGCTGTGACAACTCACCCCCACTAAACAAGAATCTCGTCCCGAGATTCAAGACGTCGAGTAAGAAGACAGAGGGGACACAAAGCTAACACAACCTTCACGATCCGACTGTCCTCCTCGAAGATGTTGATTTATTGCTTCAAATTAATCTTGACATCTTTGCTTTCGAGATCTTCATCCAACACGATGATGATAGGAAGAAACTCTACAGAAAACGATCTTCTCAAAGATCGGGTAACTCAAGATCAACTCATGGAGTGAGATGTTGAAACATCTCTTGAGGTGAGACACAAAACACACATCGAGAGGAAGGGAAGAAACAATTGACGAAGGTTTAATTTGGTAGGCAACAATTCCACGCTGGAGTAGGATGGTGCATGGTTTCAAAGTAGCGAGGAGATTGATTGCCATGATTCCACAACGGGCACCTTGGGGGAGGTGACTCGTAGAATTATTACCTTAAGTGGCAAAAGAATTACCTTTGATCCATAGATCATTGAAACTCTTCATACCAGCCTGAGGCAAATCATAATTGATCATTTGAAAGAATTCAAGAGGATGGCATACTCAGTTTGGAAAGGAAACTACGGTTATAGAACAACTCGGCAAATGGAAGGCACATTCCATTTGATACCAAGGATATAACCTAGTGACTGAGTGTTCTTTCAAGAACTTGAGAATTTCCATATTCATCAAGGTTTTACCAACATCTATGCCAAGATCCTGGTGACATCTCGTACTACCATGATGAATAACGATGAAGGATGCAGGTGTAGAGGAGGACAACACTTTCTCAGATTTACCTTGACGATGCCAAGGAAACAAAATCTGGATGATCGACCGAGAGACATTTAGCACTCAGCTTCTAATGTTCTCCTTGATGTACTAGCATAACCCAATTGTAGGTAGTTTGGTATCTATAACATCAAGTAAAAGGTCAAACTTCGGGAACACAAAGAATCCTCAAGGAATCAACTTATAGAAGAAGTCATACGAAATCCTCATGGAGAGGATGGTCAAAATGCTCAATCAAGATACTACAATAATAGATCTTCCAACTAGGTGTGTCAGCCAACATCAACCTTGTCGGGACCTACATCATAGATCTTGGAAAAGTTCCAACCATCATATCTGCCTGAGATTCAGATCTGGTTGGTAACAGAATATTTCAGACAGCATGTCTGGAAAAGAAAGTTTGCAACACAATTCAACGAGATGATGTTGCAAGATTCTCGGGAATGAACTACGATAGCAAGCTCCAAAATACGAGCTGGTTCTACTACATACATGGGAGCATGTTGTCCAAGACAAGAATGACCACATAGTAGTCTTATAATAAAACACTATCGAGTTCAGGTTAGGATCCATCATCAAGGATTTCGAAGTCTTTACGCGTGTTAGGCTTCTTTTCCTTGAACAAGTCAATCAGTGGCTTAGTGTGCTAGGGAATACATATGGAGTGGACGTAATTAATCTACCAAACCATAGAATACATTTGCACATGCATAACTGACTTGGGATGGTACGAGAGGAAACAAAACAAACCTTTCTCAAATTCATGGCGGCAGCTTACACCTAATGTACGTGAACTTGGAGAAAGTCACTTCTTTCACCAAAACATATACCTCATGAGCGGAACACGAAGGAAATGCTTACAAAGTTTCCAACACTAGCTCAATGTTCAACAAGAATCATGGAGGAGACAAGATGCTGCTCATGGGATCAACAACAACTCATTAGAATTTCCATATCACTGGAATTCCACCGTTATGTGAACAATGTGATAGTACTGGTCAGATCCAAAAGATATAATGGTGTATGCTCGAGGGATCGACCAAGAGTAAGACAACACTACGAACATCGTTGGTTCTGATCTGATTTGGCGATAGCCCACACTCAAATTAGAGTTTGGACAAAACAATAGCTCCAGCAATTGGTCACGGAGATCAATCGATGAAGATATCATCTTTCTTCAACACGCATATACAAATATATATCCCTTTGGAAAGAACTAAGTCCGATATAGCCTTTATCTTCCAACTCACCAAGTTGTTGTTTAGCTTAACCAACTAGCTCAGGGTATCCAACACAGAATCTTGGAGAAGGGGTGGTTTATAAGAAAACCAACTTGATCACGAGCTCAACATAACGGTCAGGGGGCAACCTGGTGATACTTCCGAGAAGATGTTCGAAAAATCACGAACCACCAATATGTTATTAAGCTCGAGAACAGTCTTATTCTTCAGGCAAGATGATGTGATCAAAAGAGCAAGGGTTTGACAAAATCCTAACTCATCGATCGAAGAGTGCACCACAAATAAGGACTAGGTAGCACGGTCATTCTTAGGATGATGATCTAATAACCAACACACTAAGAATGGGATTATCGTCCATTAACTACCAATCAATAGGGTTGCTAGGAGTATTGATTTCACACATCACAGTTCACTTGTCCGCATTCCGGTTACAACAACACGGGACTGAGGAATGAATAATGATGGCGAGAAGTATCACTCCGTCAAGAATTCATAAGAGGTGGTGCAATTCTCATGACATTCTTCACATAAAGATGGTAACACTTCAAGGTAGAACAGAGCAAAAGCTGGGTTGGCATTTTGATCTGCGGAATACAATTGCTTTGACCCAATCCTAGAAATGGATGAGGTACTGGAGTTTGTTTCTCCTGGACTCCTAGTCATTCCAAAATAGAATGGCTTGATAGACCACAAGAATATGAGGTATTGATGAGCATGAATGCATGGCATGCTCTTGATTATCAAATGATAAACAGAGATCAGGATACAACTAAAGAGAGGGACCGCTCAAAGGAACATCTGATTTTCCGAGTTGTGGATGCATAGATTAGTATGTCGAGCAAAGCTCAACGTTTCTTCCGGATAACCCATGCAGAAAGGTAGAACCGGTAGATTCACAATGTAGAACGAAGAACTCATCAAGAGCACTCTTATTGTGATCTTTTGGTTCAACGGAACTCCCGCCAAGGATGGTTCATGGTATTTGGAAGAATGATATACCACGGACCTCGAAGACTATCACAAAGGTTACTAATAACCTAAAGGTACGAGCAACACTATCAACACGAGGTAAGTAGAGTGAATCTTGGGTTCAAAAACCCAGGATAGAATGCCTACTAACTAAATGGCATCACGAGATGCTTTCCAGAATGGTGGCCAGAACCATCATGCTGGGAACACAAAACATGGCTAGATTACCTGGTGATCCTCTAAGACACCTAGGGTCATAATACTAGCTCCAACATATATGTCGAGGCAAGAGAGTACCTCAACTCACCTATTAGCGTGCTTAAACTAGCCCAAAAGGACATCGGGAACTGGGAGGAAGGATTTGCAAATGCATCAGATTATTTAGAAACCTGGGATGACTCAGACAACATAACAGCTGTAAATTCTCAAAAGATTTGAGACATCCTGCAAAAATGGTGGAATAACCACTCAATAACATCATATCGAGGTGCTGAGATCAATTGTCAACACACAAAAGTAGAAGAAACTGAACTGGGCTTAAATCCATCAATCCTGTAAGTCTCTAACATAGTAACTCGTCATCCTGATAGATAGATGAGAAGGCCTAGTTCTTAATCCCCGTAGAAAAGAAGAGGACGACTCAGATCAGAAGGGCATAAGGTAAAGGAGTAAAAAGAGCCTTACGTTCCATTCCACAAACAATTCCCTTACATAACTAAAGCATTTCTAGACTCAACTTTGACTAGATTGGCTTGGTAATCCTATAGGCAGTCAGGCTCTGATACCAAAGCTGTTAGGACCTCGATTCTAAGTCACACCGATCTAGCCTATAACACCTCATATCACTTTGCGGCCTCACGCACAGTATTCCCACGGGTGTCGCCTTACCATGGCCCGGGACCATTTGCGCCTTTTGGCTCACGTATATGATAGTGTCGCTAGCATCCATATGACAGAGAACCCGGGCAGACATGACTAGTCGTGAACCCAAAGTGGCACTAACTTACGGGGATAGGCATACATGAATCAACATCGAGCATGTCGGTTAGCAGCGTGTGAATCCGGGCTGTAGCACTGAACTAACAGGACTCCGGATGTCACCGCGTGACATTTCCCCGAAGGGACAGATACAGGGACAAAGTGAATCACATGCCGGCCAGTCAAGTGCTCCGGAGCAGTAGTGCTGGGCTAGCAGGACTCCGGTGAACCGGGCTATAGCGGACTACTATGGCTCATGGAAGCACAGGACTACATTTCCCCATGAGAGAGGCTACCGAGGATAAACAACTAGGTTGTCGGATCTCACACATACCAAGAATTTCAATCATACACACAATATGCTCGATATGTGTAAATACAACATGGCATCACAACATAACTCTACGACTCAAGTATTTATTCATTAGGCTCTAAGGAGCGAGATATTATAAACATGGGTCTCATGACCCAACATTCAGAGCATACAAGTCTGAGTATAGACAACTAAAAATGAAGAAGGCTGAGGCGCCTGACTATCTACCAGACCCTCCCAAGGGTACAAGATCGTAGCTGAGGTAACAAGCTAAACGTCGAAGTCCACCTGGAACTACTAGTGAGACTGACGTCTCTCTGCAAAACATAAAATAAGCAAACGTGAGCACAAATGTACCCAGCAAGACTTACATCAGAACTATCTACATATGCATCGGTAACAATAAAGGGGGGTGGTGGAGTTTAACTGCATCAAGCCAGCTTTGACTCGGTGGCTATCTTAAACTACGACTGCGAGTAACTCTTTTGAGGTGGCGCACACGAGTCCACATATTGACCATATCAATACACCACTATGGATCCGCTCCCGTCTCCCTACGAGAACGCCATCCATAGCACTCACGCTTATCTTGCGCATTTTAGAGTATCCACTTTCACTTGTCTATGAACTATGCAAGGGGTCCAAGTTTCCATATCCGAGGAATCCGGCTATTCGAATAGATAATGATAACCCTGTAGGGGTGTACTTCTTCACACATGCTCTCACCACTTACCACCATGTACACGTCGTGTACCTCGGCAACCTTCAAGCAGAAGCCTGGCGAGGGAGTCGGCCATGACCTGACTAACCACACAAGTCTCTCGTCCAGGTTTATCGCCTATCCGGGTTCCATCCGCAAGGAGATTCGGCCGGGGTGTCGCTCACGGCCCCAAACGATGTGTGCAGGGTTCCCAAGCCCACCATATGGGTGCCACTTGGTACACGGTGCCACTATGCCTAGTCTGTCCCAAGCCCACCTGTACCGAGAGCCACTTGGTAGACTACTAACACTACCTACAAACACCAGAAACTAGTTGCAACTCCTGGATAGAGATCGAGTTGATTAATAAGCCGAGAGGGGCCGAGTTACCGGAACCCAATGTGTGGTAGTAACTATTCATGGATCACAAACACAGAACTCAGTTCCTGAGAACGGCTGCAATGAGACAACCCACCATGTACTCCTACATGGCCTCTCACCGCTACCTTTACCAAATCGTGTTCACACACTTAGCTCTAAACGGTAGGACATGTTCACCACGTTCCAATTCATTCTCGATGAATCAGACCTGACTCAACTCTAAGCAGTAGCAGGCATGACAACAAGCATGAATGAGTAGGCACATCAGGGCTCAAACAATTCCTACTCATGCTAGTGGGTTTCATCTATTTACTATGCCAATGACAGGTCATGCAGAGGACAGGGGTTCAGCTACCGCAGCATGTAACAGTTGAAACGTTGTTGTCCTAATGTAGTAAAAGAGAGCAGGAGCGAGAGAGTGGGATTGTATCGGAATGACCAAGGGGGTTTTGCTTTCCTGGCATTTCTGTAGATAATATAACTCTTCATCGGTGTCATCGATCACGTCGTCGGAAACATCGTCTACTAAGAGGGAACAACCACCGGCAAACACAAAAGGAACCACAATCAATGCAATGCACATTCATATGAATGATATGTCATATTAAAGTACTGAATTGACCTGGTGCAATAGTTAGTCATATTCATTGAAGTGGAATTCAAACCTATAGCAAATTCCAACTGCAAAATTAAAAACCATTTATTCCATAATCATGAATTGTCCTATTCAGTGAGGTTAACTTGTTCGAACATGCATGAAAATTCCATATTCAGATTCTTTGGATTTTTCTGATCATTTTTCATATATAAATCATTTCATTTGGAGTTACGATTGAATTTCTATGATTTTTAGAAGTTTTAACTATTTTCTGGAATTTCTAAATTATTTCTGAATAAGAAAAACCAGAAAAGCATTTACTACGTCAGCATGACGTCGGTGTGATGTCAGCAAGTTAACACGGCGCGGTCCAAGTCAAACATGACAAGTGGGTCCCGCACGTTAGTGTAATAGGGCAGGGACAGAGGCTGACCAGTGGGTCCGGGTCAACGTACACATCAGCACAGTCAAAGCTGACGAGTGGGCCCGCTGTAATTAGATTAACCTTAATCTATTATTGTTAGTCGATTAGTTAGGCAGTGGGGCCTGGCTGTCATTGACTCAGGTGGTAGTTAGTGGGGTAATTAGCCCCTAACAGCCGGGTTAGGTCGGCGGTTAGTCGCTGGCGACGTCCAGAGACGGCGGCGTTGCTCGGGCTTTGCCCTCCGGCGACCAAATGGGCAGCGGAGGGGCTCTACGTGCAGCTGCGACTCGTCCATGTCCAATGGTGCGGTTAGCTCGAGTCGGGGTGAACCAGGACGACAGCGGGGAGCACATCCGCGGCGGCGCCCGCACGGGGTTGGCCGGGGCGGCATTGTGGTGTGCGGGAAGAAGAGTTTGTGGAAGCTATGGGCTCCTGCAGAGGCGGGGATAACGATGACGCATGCGGGGGTGCCTGGTTCGGGCTCTGGCCACGGCGGCGCCATGGCTGGCGGCACAGAGCTCTCAGCTCCGGTGGCTAGGCAGGTAGAGGATGGGATTGACCGCGGGGAAAACGCTCGGGGGCTCATAGCGGCGCCGTAGGGATGGCCAGCGTGCTCGGGGAAGCCCTGTGGACGAAGAAACGGCGGCGACGATCTCCGGTGCCCGACGGTGAACACGACGAGGCCGACAACGTTTTTGGGGCTTCCGGCGTCGGGAGGCTCAGTGAGGAGGAGGAGAGGAACGAGGCGGAGCTCGTGGGCAGCTCCAGGGGGCGTGGGAGAGGTGGTGGCCATGGCTATGGCGAGCGGCGGCGGCGAACACGCTCGGTGGTGCTATGGGAGAGAGCAGAAGAGGGGAAGGGGGGCCAGGGAGAGAGCGAGGGGTCGAGAGGGAGTTCGTGGCACTCGGGGCTGGCTCTAGAAGCGTCGGAAGCAGGAGGTGGCTCGGGCGCGTGCCGACGCGCGGTAGCCACGTGCCTCTGTCCTTCTGTGAAAGGAGGAAGAAGACCGGGGAGCCCCTGGTGGGCTGGGCCAGACCAGGAGCTGGGCCGGCTCTGCTGCAGGAGAGAAGCCCAGGTGAGTCCTTCTCTCTCTCTTATTAATTGTTTCTAGTTTCTATTTTGCTTTTTTGTTTTTGGTTTAGTAATAATACTAAACCATTTTTAAAACTCCTGAGAACATTTGTGGGCACTTTTTAAATTTTTACTAACAGCCATCAAATGTTTTCAGAATTATTGAAGCATTTAAAAAATTTATAGCCATTAAATGCTCCAATTCAAATACTTATGATTTAATCCAAAAACCTGAAATGACCTAAGGAAAATATGCACCAATTTTTGTCAGAGGTTTTCACCAGTTTAAAAAATGATGGACTTTTCCTGAAGTCACTTTGGGTTTATTGGAAGTGATTTTATTTGAGCCTATTTGAATTCATTTGGTGCTAGGGTTTGGTCAGTCCCCATTTCAAGTTTCTGAGAAATTTAAACATGATGCAAGATGATGATGCAATGACAAGCAACGCCAAAGCTAGGGTTGTGACAAACATGAGCCCCCGGACGAAGGGATGAAGAGGGAATCCCAGTCCGCGGAAGAAATGGGTGAGGAATACTACCCTCTCATGGGGTCTGGGGTAGGGATAAGCTGTCCCTCATCTGGGAGCCGGTGCGCGATGTCGTCGGACAGGTATCCGGCTCTCCTTAGTTTCTTGATGTCTCCCTCCGTGACGGAGGAGACCATCCACTTGCCTCCCGCTCCGGACATGGTTGGAGAAGGTTGAGATGGAAGTGAGGACTTGGGCGCTGGAGCTCAAGTGTGCGGAAATGGATGAGCAAAGGAGGAAGAAGGCGTGGATAGAAAGGTGAATCCTTATCCCTTTATATGGGCGGACGAAACTAAGCATCCCCACTTTCCTGGTAAAACTCACTTATCCCCCAAGCACCGCAATTGATGGCGCGGTTCAGTTACCCACGCCCGTATTGATGAGAATCCCGTAATAAGGGGACACGATCTCTACTTTGACAAGACGTGTTGAAAAACTGCCTCGCGTTATGTGCGGGGCTGGTTAAAAGAAAACGGTTCGAATAATCACTGGGCCATGACGTAACGTCATGTTGCCGAAACAAGCCAGCAAATTAGATCGGCGAAAATATTATTCTCTCTACGGTGGGATGTGGAACTTATTTTGTAGGGTCGGACACTATCCTCCTATTCAAATTCTTCTGTGATGTATTCGGAGAAGGAACCCGCCTTGCAATGCCGAAGTCGATACTACGCGCCGGACTCATTGTTATTGAAAGACTGGTTCAGGGACTCTACTTGGCGTGGAAGGCAAGCTTGGCAATACCGATATGGATATCTCCTCCTTTGTAACCGACCTTGTGTAACCCTAACCCTCTCCGGTGTCTATATAAACCGAAGGGTTTTAGTCTGTAGGACAACAACCATAACATACAATCATACCATAGGCTAGCTTCTAGGGTTTAACCTCTCTGATCTCATGGTAGATCTACTCTTGTACTACCCATATCATCAATATTAATCAAGCAGGATGTAGGGTTTTACCTCCATCAAGAGGGCCCGAACCTGGGTAAAACATCATGTCCCCTGCCTCCTGTTACCATCCGGCCTAGACGCACAGTTCGGGACCCCCTACCCGAGATCCGCCGGTTTTGACACCGACAATGATGAACTCCTTGCTCTTGTGCTACAAATGATAGTCTCCCCAACACTCAACTCTCTCTCATAGATTTGGATTTGGTGGAAAGAAGATTTGAGTGGAAAGAAACTTGGGGAAGGCTAGAGATCAAGATTCATATGGTAGGAATGGAATATTTTGGTCTCAACACAAGTGTAGGTGGTTCTCTCTCGGAAAAAATAGGTTGGAAGTGTAGGTTTGTTCTGATGGCTCTCTTCACGAATGAAGAGGAGGTGGATGGGTATTTATAGCCTCCACACAAAATCTAACCGTTACACATAACTTCCAAAACTCGGTGGGACCGAATGGTTAAACTCGGTCTGACCGATTTAGCAAAGCTAGTGACCGTTAGGGTTTTCGGTGGGACCGACATGCAACTCGGTAGGACCGATATGATTAGGGTTAGGGCATAACACAATCTCGGTGAGACCAATTACACAAACTCGGTGAGACCGATTTTGGTAATAAGGTAACCAGAGAGATGGTCAGGTAAACTCGGTGAGACTGATCGCTCATTTCGGTGAGACCGAAACGTTACGAAGGGAAAACACAGAGTTTACATGGCAATATCGGTGGGACCGATCGCTCATCTCGGTGAGACCGAAATGTTATGAAGGGAAACAGAGAGATTACAACCCCATCTCGGTGAGACCGAGATCCCTATCGGTGAGACCGATTTGCCTAGGGTTTGTGGCAGGCGCTAAGACATTTGAAACTCGGTGGCTCCGGATAGGAAGAATCGGTGGGGCCGAGTTTGACTTTGGGTTTAGGTCATATGTGGATGTGAGAAAGTAGTTGAGGGTTTTGGAGCATATCACTAAGCATTTTGAGCAAGAACCTCATTAAGCAACACCTCATCCCTCCTTGATAGTATTGGCTTTTCCTATAGACTCAATGTGATCTTGGATCACTAAAATAGAAAATGTAGAGTCTTGAGATTTGAGCTTGAGCCAATCCTTTTTCCTTAGCATTTTGAGGGGTCCACTTTTCTCATCCATGCCATGCCAATCATTGAGCTTTCCTGAGATATTAATCTTGAAATAGCATTAGCTCAATGAGCTATATGTTGTTAGGAATTACCAAAACCACCTAGGGATAGTTGCACTTTCAATCTCCCCCTTTTTGGTAATTGATGACAACATATACATCAAAGCTTCGACAAATGATAACAAGAGTGAAAAACATTGTCGCTTTGAGAAGTGTATGAAAAGCAAGAGCTCCCCCTAAGTTTGTGCATTGTTTAAGATTTGCTTTGGACTGCAAATACACAAAGAGTTAGGATCATGGGTTACTCTTCCATGTCACATACATCTTGGTGGAGCACTGAAAATGATAATAATTAAAATACATGCACTCATCACCAAGCAAAGTGAGTGATCACATAAAAAGGATAATGTCATCCAACAAGCATTAAGGTAGCATATGATCAAACACATGATCATCCAATTATCACAAAGGCATAAAGTATCTCAACCAAGCAAATAAACGAAGTTTAACCACCAAACAAAAAAGAGAGAATAAAAAGCAACGCTCTCTCTCGAAGCCTATGATCTATACATTTTCTCCCCCTTTGTCAACCAGTTACCAAAAAGTTCATAACAAATGCATAGTGCTAAAGCGACTCTCAGGCTTGGTCTTCGGGTGGTGGTGTAGACAGAACTCCAAGGATAAAGGCATCAGTTGATGTAGATGGAGCAGGTGGAGTAGGTGCTGGAGCTGGTGGCACTGAAGCTGTAGCTGGTGCAGATGAAGTTGCTCTGGTGTCTGGAACAGGCACTGCCGTAGACCTCTGACCTCTGGGCACTCTAGCAAAAGCATCAGTCGTTGTCTTGCCCTTCTTCTCAAGCACTTCATCCTGAAGTTGCTCAACGACTGACTGCATCTCAGTGACCTTCACATCTAGGTCATAGAACTTCTTCTCCACGATCCTCTCCAAGCTCTCCTAGTTTTGAGTCAGGGTAGCCAGTCCCTTCTCAATCCTCAGAGTGGAGGCAATCAAGTAGCCAAGTTGTTCATGCGTGCTCTTCAGAAGATACTGAGATGCCTCTTCAGTAGTTGGCATCTTTGCAGCCTTTTCAGCCCTTGCCCTCTCCTTCTTGGCTTGTGCGTGTATAGACGATGGTTCATTTTCATCCATCACCATAGTGTTGTCCTCAAAGTATGGGTAGATGGGCAGGTGCTCCTTGTACAGCAGATATGTGCCAGTGCCCATCTTGGAGTTAATCAGCTCCTGGATCTGTGGGGCATATCCACAACTCCTCTTCTGATCTGCAGTTGTCCTCTTTATGGTTTCCATAATTAGGCTCATGACTTTGAACTTTTGTGGGACATCAAAGATGTTAAGCAAGTTAATTGCATGGCCTCTGATCATCTTGTGATCACCTGACTTTGGCAAAAGAGTGTGCCTGAGGATCCAGTTGATTGTTGGCAAGCCTGACAGAAGGTAATGTACTAATCCAAACTTGTGTGTCTCAAGAGCAGCATCTGGGATCTCCTTGTACATGTGTGCCATGGTGTTGTGATCCTTCTTCTTCTTGGCATAGACATCCAAGTCATCTTCATGTTCTTCTGGGGCATTGATCAACTTATCCCATTCTGCAACTGTTGACTGGTACCTAGTGCCTTCAGACATCCAGACAATCCTTCCATCTGGGTAGAAGTGAGTTGTGGAGTAGAACTGCATGATGAGCTCATCATTCCATTTTGTGCTTCTGAGCCACAAACTCATCAACTCCACAAGCCTTGAAGCTGTCATATACACCAGGGAAGTGATCCTCGTTTACTTAATGAATGTCCAATCGACCCATCTCATGTCACACACTATGGGCTTCTTGTCAAGCAAGATAGTCTCATAGAAGTCCTGTTGTTCCTTTATATGGAACCTGTGGTCCACATCAGTCCTTCTCCTAGTGGCATATGGATCAGACTCTCTCCATAGCCTTAGACCAGAGTCCTTCCTGACTTTCATGTTATCTACAACTGGATGAGCATCATTCTAGTCTGGAATTTTTGGCTTCAATTTCCTCAAGACAATAGAATCATCTTCTTCTTCCATTCCAGCTTCAGGCATTGGGGCCTTGTTCTTCTCTGCTGCTCGGATGTTCCTGGTGCTCCTCTTGGGTGTAGTTTTGGGTTTTGGAGCAGATAGCTTAGAAGTTCCTTTGGGCTTAGATGGAGCAGCCCCTGATCTTATGCACTACAAAAAAAGACACATCCGTGACATTTTGGGCTGAACGAAATTTTTTTCTGTCATACATATGACACTTCTATGACGATAATTGTGACAAAACCCGGTATCATCATAGATGTGGTGGGCTCCTACTTCTATGACAAAATATCATGACAGAAAATGGGGTTTTCGTCCTGGGCGGGCCAGAGACGCAGCTGCATGACATTCTTTGGGCCATCCATGACGGAAAAACCATGGTAGAAGCGAGGGGGAGGAAAATTTCGGGGAGTTCCCGGTTACAGTGGGAGGTCGGGGGCCGAGCGATGCGCGTCTCTCTCGTACACGCACGCGCGTGTGTGTGAGGCGTTGGCTCTGACTGAACCCGAGCAAGGCGTTGGGCTCTAACTGAACTCGAGCGATTGCACTGCAGGCTACGCGTTACTGAACCCGAGCGATCGATCGATGGCTATTAACTGAACCCGATCGAGCGATTCCTTCGCTACTGCTGCTAACTGAGGCCGATCGATGCTGCCTCTGGATGAACAGTGAGCGTTGCGGGTGGGGGGTTGGATGAACAATTCCCGGTGGGGGTGGATGAACAGGGCCCCGTGGTGTTGTCTCTGGATGAACATGACCCCGATCGATCAAGCCGGTTGGGGCTGGATGAACAGGACCCCGTGGAGGGCTGGATGAACAGGACCACCCCGTGGAGGGCAGGATGAACAATAGACGGTGGAGGGCAGGATGAATAGTAGCCCATGGAGGGGTGGTTGAACAGGAGCCCGTGGAGAGGGCTGGTTGAACAGTAGCCGATGGAGTAGCGCGTGGTGGAGGCTGGATGAACAGGAGCCCGTGGATGAACAGTCGCAGGTGGAGGCTGGAGGAGGTCGACGGTGGATGAACTGTAGCTCGTGGAGGCTGGAGGGGGTTGAAGGTGGAGATGAACAGTATCCCGTGGAGTCCCGTTTTGCGGTACGCCACACCCCTCCCGATGAATAGGACCCCCGTTTCGACCATAGCGCTCCAACACAAGTCCGTTTCGTCCATTTTGCGGTACGCCACACCCCTCCCGATCAACAGGACCCCCGTTTCGACCGTCGGAGGTCCGTTTCCTCCATTTTGCGGTACGTCAGACCCCTCCCGATCAACAGGACCCCGTTCCGAATGTAGGAGGTCCGTTTCCTCCGTTGTGCGGTACGCCAGGCCTCGTTTCCATCGCATGTTCCATCCAAGCCCTCCCGATGAACACGACCACGCATTCCGTTTTGACCCAGCCGGTTGGCTCTCACGCGTTCCATTGCCTCCCCATGAACACGACGCATTCCGTTGCCTCCCCATGAACATGATGACGACGTTGTTTTTCCGTTCCGACCCAACCATGTCAGCGAGCCCTCGCCGTACGTATGCGCGAGTAGGTGTTCGAGACCCCGCCCGTATGTACACATACGTGGCCATATTTTCTCTCTTGCACCCTGGCCGCCTCTACTACCACACATGCGCGCCTCTACATCCACCAGTATATATATATGTACGTACACATTCGCGACCAGAATGACAACGCTACGTACGCTTCGACCAGGTGGGTCCCGACTGTCAGGCATTTCCTTGTATGCGAAGATGTAGCTAGTGGATCCAAGTAGTCAGGGGGGTGAAATACGGTGGCCCGTCCGGTGGGTCCCCACTATCAGGTGGAGGAATAATTATTTTGCATGTAATAAGGAGGCACTTCCTTGCTGCGGCCGTGGACCCAGCTTGACCTCTCCACGTACAGTCCACGTCCGATGGAAGTCGTTCCTTGACCACGTTGACCACACCGCACCGAGAGCAACAGGGCGGTGGACGACGGCGAGGCCTAGGAAGGGGACGACGTGGAGCCAGGGAAGACACGGCAGTGGATACCCACGCGTAGAGGAGTACGAGGGTTCACAGGTTCGCTGCGGTGTGAGGCTGTCGTCGCCGCAGAATAACAGGGGGTGTGGGTGAGTAGAGCGATTGCCTGGACAGCGGTGGGAGTAGTAGGGGGCGGTGAGGCCTCCGCCGCATCGCAGCCGGCCACGGGAGGCAGGAGCACGAGGCAAGACCGGTGCTAGTTTGGGCGGCTGGAGCAAGAAGACCAGAGGTTGAAGAAGCACTACGGCCGTTGGATGGACATCGTACGATCACTGGAGCTAGAATCGTGCATATTGAATAAGTTGACAAAGCCCTCCCTCCCCGTCAACTTAGTAGGCCCACAAGTCAGCCTCTCACCAAGGTGGGTCCCAGCTAGCAGGGGTATTCACTTTTTTTGTCCGTAATAAGGAGGCACTTCCAGTGGGTCCGAGCTGACAGCAGGGGGAACGTTTTTTTTACGAAATACGGTGGCCCGTAGGGTGGGTCCCAGCAGTCAGGGGCAAACTTTTTTTCGCGATATACTGGTGGGCGTCCAGTGGGTCCCTGCTATCAGGTGGAGGAATAATTATATTCCGCCTAATAAGGAGGCACTTCCTTGCGGCTGCCGTGGACCCAGCTGTCAGCCTCTCCATGTACAGTATTCTTCCGATGGAATTCGGTCGTTGACCACATTGACCACGCCGCGCCGACAGCACCACGGCGGTGGACGACGGCGAGGCCTAGGAAGGGGACGACGCGGAGTCGGGGAAGACGCGGCAGTGGATGCCCACTCGGAGAGGGGTACGAGGGTTCACTGGTTCGGCTGCGCTGCCGTCGCCACAGAATAACAGGGGGTGTGGGTGAGTGGAGTGGAGGGATGGCCTGGCCAGCGGTGGGAGTAGTATGGGGGCGGTGAGGCCTCCACGGCAGCACAGCCGGCCACGGGAGGCAGGAGCAGGTGGCACGACCGGCGCTGCTTTGGGCGGCTAGAGCAAGAAGACCAGAGGTTGGAGATGCACTACGGCCGTTGGATGGACATCGTATGGTCAGTCGAGCTAGAATCGTGCATATTGACTAAGTTGACAAAGCCCTTCGTCCCCGTCAACTTAGTAGGCCCACTATACTGGGTCCCAGCTAGCAGGGGAGTATTCATTTTTTTTGTGCGTAATAAGGAGGCACTTCCTTGCGTGCGAAGATATAGCTGGTGGGTCCGACCTGTCAGCGGCGGCAACGTTTTTTTCGCGAAATACAGAGGCCGTTTCGGTGGGTCCCAGATGTCAGGTGGAGGAAATCATTATTTTGCGCGTAATAAGGAGGCATTTCCTTGCGTGTGGCCGTGGACCCAGCTATCAGCCTCTCCACGTACAGTCCACTTCAGATGCATGTCGGTTGTTGACCACGCTGACCACGCCACGCCGAGAGCACCAGGGCGATGGACGACGGCGATGCCTAGGAAGGGAACGACACAGAGGCAGGGAAGACTCGGCCGTTGTTTTTTTTTCATGCGGAGGGGAGTAGGACTGTACGAGGGTTTACTGGTTCGTCTGCCATTGCCGGAGAATAACAGCAGGTGTGAGTGAGTAGAGGGATGGCTAGGCCAGCGATGGGAGTACGGTGGGGCGGTGAGGCCTGTGCGGGAGCACAGCCGGCCGCGGGGAGGACGGAGCAGGCAGTCCCGCCGGCGCTTGTTTGAGCGGCTGGAGCAGGAAGAGCAGAGATTGAAGAAGCACGATGGCCGTTGGATGGACATCCAATAGTATACAGGCCATCTGTGGAAAGCCTCAAATCTGTGGAAAACAGCATACAACCCATCTGCCATTATTTCAAATAATTTACAGCCCATTTGCTAATTTTTACGGGGTTTTTTGGAGCCCATATTCTTTATGCTAGCATTACAAACCATATTGTGGCCACGGTTAAAAAATTATACGAAATTTTGCATATGTCGGTGCGGTCTGAACTATTTTTAATCCTGAAATTTCGAGTCACATTCAGACTGATTTTAAAAATAAATGTATGTCAGTATAAAATCCAATAAATTGTCCACGCATAAAAATCAATGCAATTTAAAATCTTGAAATGAAAAAAAAGATATTTGAAAATAATTGCCGGTTTGATGCATTTAAAAAATGTACAACCCATTTCTCATTACTGATAGGCCATTTTCTCAGCCAACCGAATGAAGCTCTCCTCGTCTTCAAAGATTTGCAGCCCAGCAGGCCTGATAAAGCGACTTACTTGACAAATCACAAAAGAACTGGGCTAGCCATTTTTAGAAAGAAAAAAAAACTACTGGGCTGGTCTGTGGTAAACATAAAAGAAAAGGCTTTCTAGACAGGCCAGAGTGTCCCGCACAGCCCAGTTGACACCCTGCTTCCGTCTCAAAAACAAATTAGATAAATGCCACTCCAATTACGGCGATTCATAAAAATGCCACTGCAATTTCCAAACTTTGAAAAATGCCACTACAATTTTTGCAAACTTTGAAAAATGCCACTGCAGTTTGCAAACTTTGAAAAACGCCACTCCAGACTTCAAAAAATGCCACTAGAAATGGCCATGAAATGGCATTTTTCAAAGTTTGGAAATTGCAGTGGCATTTCTCGGATACACCAGATTTGGAGTGGCATTTATCAAATTAACCCAAAACAAAAATAACTGGGCGAGCTGCTGGGTCCCTGGTGTCAGCCTCTCGTTGTGCAATTCTCTCGTTTATTGACTACGTTGACAATGGCATGGGACCCAGATGTTAGAAATCCACTAGGAGGAGCCATTTTTTATTGGCTTGAAATAAGGAGGCACTTGCTTGCATACTGCCATGACCTTGGCGGGTCCTTGCTGTCGTCCTCTCCACGTACAATCATCTCCTGATTGTGTACGCGTCAACTTGCTAGGCCCACAAGTCAGCCTCTAAACCGTGCAGGACAAATACAACCCATTTAAAAAAATAACAGCCCATTCCATATGTTCAAATGGAAAGTTCAACATTCAGACCAAAGTAACATGTCTGATCCACATATAGAGTACTGAACTTCCACGTTGACAACCATCATAGCCAAGTTAACTATCTACTCCCACTAACACTCTAGTAGCGTACAAGTACTAACTTACTCTTAGCTAACTAGACGATGCCGGCCGCCTTCTGCTGTCCATGCTAAACGCTGGCACTAGCGTCCTCGGCCTCGCCTCGGACTTGCCAGAGGTGCGATAGGGCGCGTTGCTCGCGCGCGTTGGCCCTTTCCATGCCGGCGTGGTCCACCGAAGCTTCGGCTTCCAAGCGGGAAACCAACTTGACGAGCTGGTAGTAAAAATCAGAATCGCGAACGCGTGCGTGCCCGACAGCCTCCAGGGCTATTTGCCGAGCGCCGGCCTCCACATAGTCGGCCCAGTTTCGGGCGCTCTGCTCGTGACCCAGAGCGTCGGTGCGCTGCTGCTCCATGTCCCGCTGGCGGCGCAAATCGGCGATACGCTGCTCCTCCGCCAGGTGATCATGCTCCAACAACTCATGCTCCTCCGCCATGCGGTTGCGCTCCAACAACTCCTCGATCTCTGCATTGACATCTAAAGACAGATAGAATGCCTCCTCCCTCCATCTGCCTTCCGGTGAAAACCCGAACACTAGTTCCGGCGGTGACCTCCTCCGACGTCGCCTAACGCGGACGAGCGGGGGCATGGCGGATGTGGCGAGCGACGTCGGGCCGGTGGGGGCTTATGAGGATATGGCAAGTTGGGTCACGGTGGCACCTGAGAAGGCCGGGAAACAGTACTTATAGGCGGAAGGTAGCACGATGGTCATTGGAATTCAATGCATAATGGCTTAGCGCGCCTGCCTGCCGTGGAAAACTAGAGAAACTGAAATTATGACTTTGCCGTCCCGTCCCGTCTGGGTCGCACGCCGGCATGGCGGTTGAACGAGTGCACTTGAATCATCTCCCTCCTTGTCAACAATGATTCCACGGATTTAAAGCGTATCTTTTTTCGCATCAGTTAGCTGCCTTAATTACGGCCGGTTGCATGCACGCACTCAGAATCGCGCGCAGGCAGTACGCGAAGTAGCATGCAATGAGTCGCAGCTGAGGGCATGCATGCAGCCACTTAAATCGCTAGAATTAATTAGGCTTTAACTTCTGCATGCCGTTAATTATTTCCATGCCTTGGTCTTGCTGCGTTGCTCACGGGACTAATAAATCCCGGACGGTGGGAGTACCTTGGTTGGTGAGAGGTTTGAATTAAGCCCTACAAACCGGAAAGGAGGTACTCCCTCCGTTTTTATTTAGTTCGCATATTAGCTTTGGTCAAAGTCAAGCTTTACAAACTTTGACCAAGTTTATATACAAAAATATTAAGATATACAATAACAAATCAACAACAAAAATATTAAGATATATAGTAACAGATCACAAATATGTAGCTCCAAAAGCAGAGATCTAGAAAAAACATCTGTTCTTCCTACTAACATGGATGCTTCTCTTGGCCAACATTCAATACAGACTGAAAGACAAATTTGTTTGTGAAGTCTACAATTCCACTTGCAAACGTAAGTGGTTTCACCAACAGCTGGAACCATGAGAATGAACCACACATGATGGAGGAACATCCACTGCAATATGATTTGGTCTTCTCTCGATCACACCGCGAGACTATTTTCGGAATACAAACTTTAACTTAGGCAAAATGATGCCCATTGTATAATCATACCAAAGCAATGAAGCACCTAGTGTTGGCCAATAAATAGTACAGTACTACTTTTCTGCAGTCCATGAAGTGACTATCCAATCTTTATGTGTCTATTTTCTAATAGCACTGCATGCAGTGACTATACTATTCTCTTGTGAAGTTCAACCAAAATTGCGGACACTTTGTTTGTTTGCCAAATGGCAACGGGCAGACATCTTTGTCTGCACAAATATCAAGCAGCTAGTAAACATATAACGCACCTTGTATTTTCGGTTTAAACATGTCTCTTCCGCTTAGCATCTGTCATGTTCTGCACTGCACAATCTGATACAGTTATGTTTTGCCCTGGACAATCTCATACTGAATTGTTTTGCTGGTTCAGAGCAGAAATATAGCGCCTATTCTTCATCAGACCAAGGATATCCATGTTCGTAGTGATGGAAGAGGTGAAATCAATAGAACCAAAATTGAGCATCAAATCATTGAATCCCGTCCTGCACCTCCAATGTAGGTCCACCCTGCCAATAAATTCACATGCAAACCACTAGTATTACTATCTAATGACAGTACAAAAAGAGTACCAAGATAGTAGCAAACCATGTACCTTCGTAATGAACAGCTCATAGTGCCACCAATTGGATATAAAGGTTTGGAAAAAAACATGCTCCTAATGTTGAACCAGTTGGACTTTTTGTGCAGTTCCACTAAAATCGAGCATCCCTGTTGGCATAGATATTGAAAGTGTGATTACTCTAAAAGTGGCACTAGTTAAAGGATAGACTCACAAATATAAGCATTCCAATTTAATAATGGGAAAAGGTAGCAAGACTATTTCTAACCACCTGTTTGAAGGAATAAATAAAGCAACATCGGCTGATGTCAGGAAGGCATACATAGTTTTTTCTGAAAAACTGAGCCATTCCTGACCTTTCCTCTTCTTTTAAGCAAATTTTGTGCAGTTCTACTAAAATAAAATGCCATCACCGCCTTGACAATTCAGTGACACTGTACAAAAGGAAATGACTTAACATTACATCATGATGTCAGCTATGTAGTCGACAGGCATAAGAGACAAACATACAGACCTCCTCCGATAACATAATGAACATTAATTTTAACAAAGGTGTGACTAGCATTACCGGGATAATTTGAGTGAACCCTACACCCTTTGTTCCTTAATATAAGACGTTTTTGTGGTTCAATTTAAAGTACCCAAACGTCTAGTATTTAGAAAAATAGGTAGTAGTTTTCTTGAGCACATATCTGGGAAGGCTTGCCACACTTTATTTATGTCCATACGCTAATACAACACCATTCGAATACTACAAACATTGCTATCCCAATCTTGATAATCGATCAAACATAAAAAATTGATCGAACGAATCAAGAAAACAGCCGGAGGAGGAGGTGCCCACTCTTGACCTTTCCTCTTGTCTTCATAATTGTCTATGCAGTTTAACCAAAATAAAATGACATCAGCGCCTTAGCATTTTGGTGACACTGTACAAAAAAATTAACTTATCTCATGAAAGTGAGGTATGTAATCTATAAGCATTAACAGTGCAAAAATCTGAAGGTAGTAACAAGTCTCATCGTTGGTATACTGGCTGTGCAACAACATTAGAATGCCTTAGACTACTGGTGTTGCTTAAATTTATAGGTGGCATTAGACTGAGAGTGGCATTAGTTAAATGTGGCATCACTTTAGTAGTAGCATTGCTTGACTTGACTGCTGGCGTTATACTAACAGCAAAAAAAGTGGCAATAAGAGCATGGGAGGCCCATTCGGACAGTGGGCGCACCAGTACGATGTACCTCCACGGACGCAGAGTGGTGAGGGAGGTATGGTTGCCCAGAGCAACAAATATCCAGGCAGCATATGTGGATTACGTCCCATTTTTGCTCTCTTTAGCCACCTTTTTCCTATGCGAGGACAACAAACTGATCGACCTGGTCATTCTCTATTGCGTTGTAATGCCTTTCTACCCTTCTTCAACCAAGAGACACGAGACTCGTTCCTTAGCTACTGATTTTCCCCTTTTCAACCTAGATGCGGGTTCGATGCCTACTCTCTTGGATAGTACAGTCTCCCTTCCTTTCCTTATTCAACCCAAACATGGATTAGTCTGCATGAAGTAGGGTTTCCTTTAATAGTGCAAATTATGGTTTTCGTCTGTGTGGCCAGTAGAGCAGAGGATAGAAAATTGGGAAGATGGTGGAGTGGAAAAAGATCCACATGCAACGACATGGCAGATGGGGCAATAGAACAAGTTTATTATTCGAAAAGAGGTAGCATACCTGAGGGTCGGAGGGAAGTGGCTTCGCTCGTGGTCGTCGTCCTCCGCACACACTACGGCAGCGAGCTTGGGGACGGAGGCCATCCCGCGCGGGCGCTAGGTCTGAGAGGACGGTCTTGTCGTCAGTGCGTGACCTCGCTCGCCAACGACGAGTGTCTCAACGCTGCACGTCCTTTTCTTCCCCGGTGGATCTGTGACAACCGGTGAGGAGAGAGAGAGGGGCCGTCTTTTTTAGATCTGGAGAGAGGGTGGTAGTGTGAGAAGCAAGTGGGCAGCCCTTAGCAAGAAAGCGCTCAAGCTCCAGCCTATATATCTTTTTTATACTACTAGTATTGGAGGTGGAGTAGTGGTAGAGTAGTTTATATTTTCTCTGCGTACAGTACCAGTTAGTCGTGCTTCAAAACTGATCGGCACGCCATTAAAAAAATAAAGGTCGATAACTAATGCGGCACCTCAGGCCAACACAGCCAGATCACACTTTGCATGAGAAATTACACACCATGTTTCGTTGACATGTGGTCCCATTCCAACATATCAGTGAGACAACTGCGAGTAGTAGGAGTATTTCCGGACGGACGTGTAGGTCGGGGCGCCTCTTCATGAACCATGGAAAACTCGCAACCGTCCACCGACTCTTCGCCTTTCCCTCTCGATTTGGAACTACTGTTGCATGCTCTTCCTCTCCCTCCTCCATTTTCCTTCAGCCCTTCACCCTTTCTTCTGCCATTGTTCGATCGTCTTCTCCATGGGGGAACATGCCGGAAACGACCCCGTTATTCTTGCCCCGATCTGAAAGATGACGTGGTGGAGGAACTCACTGATCGGTGTGACGTCATCACCTCAGCTAGCATGGCAGGTTCGTTCAAGCCCATTCTCGACTCAACTAATAACATCATTACAAAGAACCCAAGAGTCCAGGAGTGGTTTGATCTCCCCTATCTTCTTCGCTGTGACCCTGATGATGAATGGCGCTGTCACGACGGAGGCCTTGCCCTGTGCAAGTTGATGCCGCTTGATAATGATACGTATGATGTTAAGATGCCATCGCTTGAGGGCAAGGCTTGGGCGGGCGCAAATGAAGATTGGGTTGTTTACATTGGGTCCAACTGCTAGTGGGAACTTGTGAATGTGTACACTCGTCACCGGGTTCCACTTCCAAAAATCACTGCACACTGCCTAGAGGTTGAGCACACCGGTAATGTACGCCCGTTCAAATACGATCATGGTGATTGTATTCTACAGAAGATAGCAATTTGTCGAGTTCCCAACCGCTCTTGGAATTACAGCGACTATGATGTTGTTGCTATCTTCGACAAGCTTGTTGCCTTCCTTGATGGTTTCACTCGATGGATATTGCTCAAAAGTCAGTTTATGTACACGAATGAGTATTGTGAGGCAATTCAATACGAGCGCCTTGTGTTTGCTGCCACCACTCGTGGCACTGTTTTTGCATGGCATCCTCATAGTTTCGGTACGTTTGTCTTCCACCGTAATTATAATTGTTTCATCCACATGCATGCGGGTTAGCAAGTTTCCCTTTACTAATTAACCTTCTTCTTGTGTTTCCAAGGTCCTGTGAACATCCCACCACCTATACTCGAAAATTTTTATAACCAAGGGGGAGATGACGATGGTGATGATCACGAGCATGAGGACGAGCAGCACCCATATATTCTATGGTGCCTGGCAACTAATTCCAATGGATCCCCTCTTCTTGTGTGTATACAGCCCACTGATGATGTTACTGCTAAGGAAGCAGGTGTCTCCCATGGTCGCACTCTCCGGACCTATCCCAACACCCATTGCATGGTATTCGGGATAGATACTAGTGTGCTAGCGCCCACTCCTTCTCCCTGGTACAGAATTGATAGTCTTGGAGAATACTCACTCTTCCTTGGACAAAACTATAAGATGATGGTGAAAGGCGATCCAACTGCTGTTGACACATTTCTGAGAAGCAACTGTGTCTATGCCTCGGACATTTGTGTGGTTCCCTACCCTGGTAGGGATATAGTAGGCCTCTTCAGCCTAGATGATCAGTCCTGCGTTGGTTTCCAGATTGACAGTCGATGGCCCATCCCAGAGAATCACTTGTGGTTCAAAGCAAGCATTTCCAACGCCGAGGAATGGTTGAGTTGAAGTTCATTTCATTGCTTGTTATTTGTTGTGTGGTGAAAACTTTAGTATTATAATGTATCCTCGTTGTCGATGTGGGTTGATGACCTGTTGTATGTAATAAAATGATATGCGTGCGATAAACTTACTAAATTTATGAATGGCTTTTGAGTCGCTTCTCTGAGGTAGTGGTGCGACGAGGCAAAAAAATATTTTCCAAATACATAATTGTATGTGCATTGCAACAGGTTATCAGATGAGGCCAATCAACAATAGTAGTACACTATTTGTACTAGCTTCAGATGCTTCGCGCGTCGGGCGGTTGTTTTTACTATAGCCATATATTAATGTGTTCGCTGTACGTAACCAGCACCTCGAATCCTCAATACTAGTACTATATAGTAGGAGTAAGTAGTAGGGAGTAGTAGGGTGGCATGGGCCAGAACAAGCATTCACGTCCAGGAGTAAGGCACACGCCACCACCACGACATCCATCTGACACCATATTATTTCTTGGAGTCTGTGCTAGAGCAATCTCTCCAACCTTGTCGTTTCTCTAACTTCAGCCATCGCGCGGCGGGCGAGGTGGGGGTTTGCCGATAGTCTGTTTCCTTAACTACGGTCCCACTTGTAAGGCCAACTCCAATGCACGACCCCAAATGCACCTCTGTTTTGCACGGACTCCAATGATAATTTTGACTAGAAAAGCAAGACCAAAGAAAACAAGAACCACAAGAATACATTTTACTACTCCTGTAAGTTAGATTAGTGCCTTCTCGATGCATTCATTGTTGATATGCGGAGGCTCGATCTTGCGCCTTTGCTATCTAAAAGTGATAGAACATCTACTAAATTGTGCTCTATCAATATATGGATGCACTCTTCTTCCCAATACAAAAACTTGCATCCATTCTATTCCCTCCGTTGCACAATACATGCCTTCTATTTGTCAAAATATATATGTATCTAGACATGTCTTAGTATATAGGTACATCCATTTTTGGACAAATGGAAGTCAAGTATTTTGGAACGGAGGGAGTACAGAATAAAATTTTTAAGTTAGCACAACTAGTCTAATCCTAGAGCAGAACCGAAGATTTGGTCGGGTTCTTCCTCCTTTTGCCGACACGTGGGACATCCAGCATCCAGGTCGTGTCATGAAAGAAAATAGAGTGGTAGTTGAAGCCACGAGATGTGCATCTTGGGTTAAACTATAAATAGAATCTTACTACTCTTGAGTAACTCCAAAAGCGGCCACCGAAGATCTTTATTGGATTTGTTTTTCATCACCAGCACGTCGAGGTGAAAGATGTGCAGGTTCAGTGGGTCCTCTTGCGTTTTCACTGACATGTGGGCCGCATGTGAACAAATAGACGATGGGCTCCGCGCATCCGCTGGCTGGCTGAGAAGAGAGATAGAGGAGGGCTGAGCATGGACTGCAGGAAATTTGTTCTATGTACCTCGATATAGGCTCGATATAGTGGGGTGGCATGGGCCATAACTCAGTAGCATTCACGTCTAGCACTACGGCACACGCCACCCACATGAGTCCCATCCGACACCAATTTTCTTGGAGTCCGTGCTACAGCCATCTCTTCTCCCTCCTGTTTTCTCAGCCATCACGCGGTGGGCGGGGTGGGGGTTTTGCCGATAGTCGGTTTGCTCAACTGCGGTCCCACTTGTAAGTGAAAATGCAACACCGCACGCATTCCCGCTTGAGCGGCATGCCGGACCAACCATGTGGGGGTGCGACGCGAACACGGCAGGCTTTTCCTTTTGAACTCGTAACTTGTAAAATTTGGTTCTGCTCCATGGCGGGACCGATAGATAGAAAATAACGATTTTGCCTAGAGTAATGAGAAGTTTGGTTCTGGCGCCGTTCATGCATGGAGTACGTACGATAATTATGAAGTTGATGCGAAAGGTAAGATAATTACTGTAGTATCATATACTACTACATGGATTTGACGGAAAGATAAAAATACATACGGATCCATCAACGTTCAACGACATCCTCGCGCCCTAGTGCGCCGGGTCACCAACCGACATGTGAGGAGCAGCGGCGTTGGCGGCGAGCTCAACGTGCTTCTGAACAGTGCCGTCCAAGGTTGCCCTGCGCTCCAAGAAGGCTAGCGTCCTATCGTCCTCCTCTTGCATGTAGTAGTCCTTGTGGACGATTTGCGCGTAGACGTGGGTGATTATGTCGATGGTGTCTTGCTGCGCCAGGCACTGTGCGGCGAGCGCGACCTCGAGGTGGACGTTCTCTGGCGCGACAGCGGGCAGTCACAGGGCCACCAGTGCTTCGAAGAGGTTGTTACCATAGTGGCCGTTGAGGGTGGTAGGCATCACAGAGCCTGGGCGCGTCGGCTGGAGGCTTACATCAAAGTCGTCCGCAAGCTTCTTGACGACAGTGAACTTGTCGAGGAAACGGACGAGGAATTTGCCGAACAAGGAGATGAAGCTGTCGTCCAAGCGGCCCCTCGCCCTGGCGGCCTCAAGCAATACTACCTAGAGATGTTCCTCGGTGCCGGTGGACATGGTAGTACTCCTAAATCCAGACGGTGGTGCTACTAGTACTAGTAGTAGTACTACCAATGTAGTAGTAGGAGTACTAACACTGTACTACCCGTTGGACAAATTATTACGTGCTGCTCCTCACAGTGAAGTGACAAGACCCTGCGCTGGAGATGACACCTGAGTATAGGCGCCGTGTTCAGCATACCATAGTCAGCCTCACAGTCTGCAGTCACTATCATCTGTTGGGGAACGTAGCCGAAATTCAAAAATTTTCCTACGTATCACCAAGATCTATCTATGGAGAGACCAGCAACGATTAGAAAGGAAGAGTGCATCTACATACCCTTGTATATCGCTAAGCGGAAGCGTTCAAGTGAACGGGGTTGATGGAGTCGTACTCGTCGTGATTCAGATCACCGATGATCAAGTGCCGAACGGACGGCACCTCCGCGTTCAACACACGTACGGTCCGGTGACGTCTCCCACGCCTTGATCCAGCAAGGAGAGAGGGAGAGGTTGAGGAAGACTCCATCCAACAGCAGCACAACGGCGTGGTGGTGGTGGAGGAGCGTGGCAATCCAGCAGGGCTTCGCCAAGCACCATGGGAGAGGAGGAGGAGGGAGAGAGGCAGGGCTGCACCAACGAGAGATCAAATCATCTGTTATGGGCAGCCCCATGCCTCAATATATATAGGGGGGAAGGGGGCTGCGCCCCCTTTAGGGTTTTCCCACCCCCTAGGGGCGGCGGCCAGCCCTAGATGGGTTTTGGGGTGCGGCCAAGAAGGGGGGGGAGGAGTCCATCCTCCCCAAGGCACCTCGGAGGTGCCTTCCCCCTTGAGGACTCTTCCCTCTAGGGTTCCCTAGGCGCATGGGCCTCTTGGGGCTGGTGCCCTTGGCCCATGTGGCCCCCGGGGCAGGTGGCCCCACCCGGTGGGCCCCCGGGACCCTTCCGGTGGTCCCGGTACAATACCGATGACCCCGAAACTTGTCCCGATGGCCGAAACAGGACTTCCTATATATAAATCTTTACCTCCGGACCATTCCGGAACTCCTCGTGACGTCCGGGATCTCATCCGGGACTCCGAACAACATTCGGTAACCACATACAAGCTTCCTTTATAACCCTAGCGTCATCGAACCTTAAGTGTGTAGACCCTACGGGTTCGGGAGACATGCAGACATGACCGAGACGTTCTCCGGTCAATAACCAACAGCGGGATCTGGATACCCATGTTGGCTCCCACATGTTCCACGATGATCTCATCGGATGAACCATGATGTCAAGGACTCAATCGATCCCGTATACAATTCCCTTTGTCTATCGGTATGTTACTTGCCCGAGATTCGATCGTCGGTATCCAATACCTTGTTCAATCTCGTTACCGGCAAGTCACTTTACTCGTTCCGTAACACATCATCCCGTGATCAACTCCTTGGTCACATTACGCATGTGATGATGTCCTACCGAGTGGGCCCAGAGATACCTCTCCGTTTACACGGAGTGACAAATCCCAGTCTCGATCCGCATAAAACAATAGATACTTTCGGAGATACCTGTAGTGCACCTTTATAGTCACCCAGTTACGTTGTGACATTTGATACACCCAAAGCACTCCTACGGTATCCAGGAGTTACACGATCTCATGGTCAAAGGAAGAGATACTTGACATTGGCAAAGCTCTAGCATACGAACTACACGATCTTTGTGCTAGGCTTAGGATTGGGTCTTGTCCATCACATCATTCTCCTAATGATGTGATCCCGTTATCAACGACATCCAATGTCCATAGCCAGGAAACCATGACTATCTGTTGATCATAACGAGCTAGTCAACTAGAGGCTCACTAGGGACATATTGTGGTCTATGTATTCACACGTGTATTACGATTTCCGGATAATACAGTTATAGCATGAATAAAAGACATTTATCATGAACATTGAAATATAATAATACTTTTATTATTGCCTCTAGGGCATATTTCCAACATCATCATGGCTGTAGACCTAGCCTGCTTATAACTAGCCCTGTTTGACATAATTTCCCATGCGTAGATGCTCGTGCATTGCACGGAACACCAAGATTGGGGGTGGACGGCTCCGGCAGCGGCCATCGCTCCAGATTTTTCCACGGCCTTCTACTCCTAGATGTGTACACGTGTGCTGGTGTGTGTTGTGTGCTGGGTGTGCACAAGTGCGTCCTTCTGTGCATGCCGCCATGCAGTGGTGAATTGTGCGCGAGTGCATCCTTCACGCGCAAGAAGTTTGTCCTCAATGCGCCCTCAATTTACTAGCGTGCGGGGTGCTACCCCGAGTGGTTTCAACTTTGTTTACTTCACCGCGTGTCAGATGGGCCTCCAGTTTACTTATTTTCACCCACTGCCACATGGGCCAGCACACGAATATACAGAACACGAGCTGATAAGGCAGCATGTGGATTGGTTGACCGGTCAAGTAAACAATATACGGAGCTATACACTGACACAGTGACCGTATAATCTGTTGGTATATAGAGTTCGAGTGAGAGGGGAGGCCCATGAGAGATAGCAGAGAGAGAGAGAGAGAAAGAGTTACTCCCTCCGTTCGGTAATGTAGTTCCAACATTTTTTAAGTCAAACTTTTGAAACTTTGACCAAGTTTATAAAGAAATTACTTATATCTACAATATCAAAGATAAATGATAGTATGAAGTAAGTACATGTTGTGATGAATCTAATGATCGTTCCAGATGTAAATGTTTTTCTCCACATATACTTGTTCAAACATTTATGAGGTTTGACTTTTCAAAACATCCATATGCTTATGGATGTGACAGATTCCCTAACAAGAGAGAGAGAGAGAGAGAGAGAGAGAAAAGTGTGTGTGCGTGTGTGAAAGAGACATGATAAAAGTAGAGAAAAAGCGTGTGTGTCTTATGCAAACATATCACACATGCATCTTCGACAACGGAGACAAGGTGAGGAGATAGTGTGTGGTTGTTTGGAACCGAGAGAGCAAGACCCCTAAGCTAGCACGTGGCTAAGAGGGGTCTGACAAACAAGGGAGAGAGGTCGAGAGAGACGTACGGAGAAAATGCAGACATGGGGAGGAGAGAGTGTATGTTTGTCATAGAGAGATCCCCTGGTGATCATGATGGGACTACATGGGTGGGAGATCGAGTGACAAGGTGTGTGCGTGATAGAAGATGCCCCGAGAGATACCGAGATAGACGTATGGATGGAAGGAGACAATACGTGTGTTCCTGTTGGCTAGTAAGAGATAATCATACTTAGGAGGGGGGGTGCTTGTGCCTATGATGGATTGAGGGATTATGGTACTTAGGGGGGTGCGTGTCACATGGAGAGAGAACAAGGGCGGAGAGTGTTGGATGGGTCTATATGTATAGCGCGAGCGAGACATGTGTATGTGTGAACTAGGGAGATATAAGGCCAGTTTGGCTTGCGTCCTAAGCATCTTTTGCCTGGCCTGGGGTTGTGGCTGGATTTCATGCACGCTTTTTTGGTTGCTACCCTGTGAAAAAGAAAGCCCGCCTGGCCTGGGTTCCCTTGCACTTTAATTAGCCTGGCTGACCTCCACACACTGCAAGTAGCCTGGCCTAGGCGACTGATTTCGAACGCCTGGTCGTGCCTGGTCGTCTGGCCACAAGGCTAACAGCAACATGGATGGATATTAGCATTAAATAATTGATGCATGGATTGATTGAAGGGACGTTGATGCTTTGCCTGCCCCAAGCATGAACCAAACGCTTCAGCACCACACAAGCCTGGCCAGGCAGAAATATTTTACATCTCACTTCCACACCAGGCAGTACCGGCCATCAAGGCATGAGGGTCAGGTCACGAACCAAACTGACCAATAAAGTTTGAGAGAGATTGAGGAGCCTCGATAAGGCTGAGTGGTGCGTCAGATAGCTGAGAGGGGAAAAGAGATATTCCATCCGCTCGATAATGCAGTGCATGTAAATTTTTTAGAAGTCAAACTTTGGAAACTTTGATCAGGTTTACGCAAATGTTATTTATATCTACAATACCAAAGATACATCATACAAAACTACATCTCATGGTGAATCTAATGGCATATGTTTGATGTACTAGATGTAATTCTTTTTCTCCACGTACATGGTCAAACTTTTGTGATGTTTGACTTTTCAATAAATCTATATGCTATGGACCGAGGAGAGTGCCTCAGTCGAGACAGATCAAGTGCGTGTAAAGGAGAATGAGTAAGTGTGTAAAAAGAGTATGTGTGTGAAAGAGAAAGTGACAACAAACGATAAATTAGAGAGAGAGTGTGTGTTTTTTCGTTTCTTATGCGAACATATCACGCATGCATCTCCGAGATGGAACAGCGAGGCGAGGAGATACACGAAGATAGCTAGTATGTGATTGTTTGCAACGGAGAGAGACACCCCTGTAGCACATGTCCAATAGAGGTGTGGCCAACAAGGAACAACGGTCGAGAGGGACACATGGATGGCATGGACGCATGAGGAGGGAGAGAGGGTGTGTTTGTGATAGAGAGATCCCGTCAAGATCGTGAGGGGACTATATGGGTGGGAGATCGAGGGAGTGCGTGCACGATAGAAAGATGCCCCGAGAGAAACTGAGATAGACCATGCACATGTTTGTGATGGAGACTAAGATTAGCTAGTCATATACATATAGGGATGACTGCGTGTGCCTACAATTGAGTGAGAGACCATCATACTTGGCTAGCTGGGCATGAGATTGTGTGTGTGCGCGTGTGAGATGGAGAGAGAACGAGGGGGGCAGATAGAGTTTTAGATGGGCCTCTCGAGTGCGAGTGAGATATGCATGTGTATGTGTGACCCACATGGATGGAGAGTTTGAGAGAGGGGGGAAGAGCTCCGAGACGACATAGTGGTGCGTGAGAGAGTTACAGGCAAAGAGCCAAGGAATCTTGTGCATACGATGAGTGCACCCAAGATATCTAGCTTGGACTAGCTAGAGTATCATACATAGTGTGCGAGAGAGACCTATAGATGGTGTATATATGCATGCGAACTAGAAAGACCCCCCCCCACACACACACACAAAGAGAGAGAGAGAGAGAGATGGAGAGAAAGGGAGAGGGACGAACCAGGTTTTTGTGTAGGATGCGTGCGACAGAATTGAAGATTGTCGGTGAGAGAGAGAGACAGAACAGGAGTCCGGGAGAGGGGGGGTCGTGTTTTATGCATCAAAGACTGATATAAACCATGTTTCTATATAAACTAGCATTCAAATATTTAAATTGGAGAACATGTTGTCTGCAATCCACACATGAACGGATATATGCGTATATCAAACAAGTTCATTAATTTGACTTTCAAGATGTTCATGGAGTACTATAATACTGTACAACATGCTACTCGATTGAGGTGTTCAATTTTGGATTTAGTTCACTATTTTGACCTACTGAACGAGCTATTACATTGAATCGAGATATTTCATTTTGGGTTTGATTCGCGTTTTTGAGTGGGTCAACTATTTGTCATATAATAAATCGCTAGCAACGAGCATGTAAAAACACATTACTCCCGAGCATCATCTCTCCATCTAAAAAAGAAGTGGCAAGCTAATATTTCAAAATTTTATCCGAATCGACTTGGTAAGGTAGACATGGATGCTCGTTCTCCCAAAATTTGAACGAACCGTTAAACATCCTCTCTGCTCGGTGGAATTCGCCCGAGCAAATAAATGGGAGACGCAAAATTACCATCCTATGTGGGACACGCATCAATTCGCCCGTTGTACATCGAGAGTAGGTTCGTAACTTCATCCAAGCGCGCCTTCTCCTCGGCCGAAATGACATGTGCCGAATAATTCATAAACCATGGTCGGCAAAACATGCTCTCCTCGCCCGAAATAGCTCGCGCCCACTATTTCAAAACACGCTCTCCTCGCCCGAAATCGCTCACGCCCACTATAGTTCAAAACACGCCCTCCTCGCCCGAAATCGCTCCCGCCCAGAGAAGTAAAGTTACTCTACTATCCCCGACCCTCAGTACACAGACCCTAGCTGAGAAGCCTATAGGCAAGGGTAGAACTGTAACTCCCCCTCACATTTCAGACAAATGCGTCCATAAGACATGGTTCCACTCCCCTCCCAATTTCCCCCACCCGCCCCCATTCATACCTCGTGGGTGCCAAATCACCTTCTCCCTGGGAAGCTCCCTTCTCCCGAGCCGCGAAACCTCAGCCCTACCTCCATGGCGCCCCCACCGCACCAATTTCATAGCTGCCCTCCTCCCTAATGCCAGAGACGTTGTCCATTTGTCGTCGTGCACTGGGCCGTGCGCCTCTTACTCTGTGCTGCTGGTGCTGCCTCGACGACGGCCGCGTGAACCGTACCGGAGTTGATTCACCCCCGCCGTTGTTCATGGCACCAGAGCGGCTCCATCTTTGGATCCATCCAGAGTCCTGGCGCTGCTTCGGCGTAGCCATCGACCATCGCGACATCGCTCTTTCCCTGCCGCCGGTTGCCACTGCAACCGCGCCGGCCTCACCGACTCGGCAGCTGGACCTGCCTACTTCATCATGCCGCTAGATAGGTCGCACCCTCATCTCAAATCACTTTATTTAGCCGTCAGTTGTCTGAATTTTTATTCTGAGCCAATCGATTTGCAATGGGAAGCAGCACCCCTCGAGGCGGCGGAGCTCCTAGGCTGCTGATTGGCTGGTGTCTAACGTAAGGGTGCGGGTCCGCAAAGTTCGCCGCGGAAGCAGCACTTAGATGGCTATCTTTTAGAGTTGCGTGGGTTGAAGGTACTGTCGCCGCAGGATCTGGATGACGGGCAGTCTTTGTGGATTGGCCCCGGGGCGGCGCAACCACGGCAGTGCGATGGGGCGGGGAGTGGGGTTTTGGCTGGGGCCATAGATGACGGAGGCAGGCTGCTCTGTCGTTGGTTGTTGGCTCTTCGGGGAAGATTCCGAACAGTGTCAGCCGGGAGGCACAAGACAGCCAGCCATCCGGCATAGATCAGACAGTACCAAAATAAAGTAAAACTGTGTGACCCCAATTTAGTCTTCGGTCAACAGACGTGTGACCACTCTCGTACCTTGCTGTTGATCTCTTAGTGTATTTCTTCAGATCAAAGAGATATGTCGTTCTTAACATTATGCGTTATCTGCATCTTCAGACACACCGTCTTCCGACTCACCGCAGCTGCTCCAACAAGGGAAGCATACACCAGAAGGGAGCTATAGTCCCCACTCAACAGTTCCCTGCATCGAATGCGCGTGCCCGACATGCACAGCCACAACCATTGCAGGGCCATCCACAAGTCAGCACATGATGCTCACTCCTATGGATGGCAGCCAGATAGGTTGTACCCTCATCTTACTTGTGTGCAACATTTATGCCTTTCTTATTCATCTAAGCATGGAAAATAGATCATCACATTTCACTGTATATTCATGCTGATCTCTTACGGGTCTTGTTCAGGAGTTAACGTTGTTCCATAGTTCAGCTAAGATACTTGTTCTTTAGGTAACACTGTTCCATAGTTATCATCCATCAGCCAATGCTATCCCACAGGCTGGTGATTATAGTATTATACCACTTCTAGTATTTCCTATGTTGTTCTTTAATACTTTTGTGTGCCATCTAGTTAATCTTGAGTACAAACGATACATATTCTGTAGCTTTCATCTGTGTTCTCCCTTTAGTTTATGAGACCTGTTGCTGCTAGTTAACCCCAGTCCTACTATTTATGTCGTCTCCTACAGGCACTCATTACATAAATCTAACTACTAGTTGTCTTCCATGCATGTCAGATATAATTGCACACACTGATATATCCACAAGAACCTCACGGAGCAATGTAAAGGCCAATAAACTTGATGTCAATGATACCCAATATGATGGAACATGTAAAAGCAGTTCTTCAGAAGACTTGCAGAAAGATGATGAATCCTCTTCACCCCACAAGGTCCTTGCTCTAACTTGGCCTGTGATATGGGTACAACATGCATATAATGTCCTGGAGTGTATCTACTCTGTTGCAATGCCATGTGCTTAGCATGCTGATCATGCATGTAAATATGTCATGCCTTCCTGTTTTTCAGTACCTATTCCATTCATGATAACATGTTTTCAAATTCAAGTACTGTCATTCTACTCTATCGCAATGCCATCTGCTTAATTTGGACATCATGCTTCTGAATATCTTATGCATTGTTATTCATCAGTATGTACTTCATCTGTCTACCATACCATGTTTTTTTACATTGAAGTGTTGTTCTAGTGCTCTGTTGCAATGCCATCTTATTTTCCCAATCATACACGTGTATGTTGCCTTAGTTATTTATGTACGTATTCCGCTAGCATACAGTTTTACATTCAACTAGTGTTTTTTTGCTGTGTTGTCCTGTCGTATCCCTAGCTCTTACACCATACTCCCTCCGTCCGGATTACATGTTGCCGAAATGGATAAAAAAGGATGTATCTAGAACTGAAATACGCCTAGACCCATCCATTTTTTTCCGGATGGAGGGAATACATGTCAATATGTCATGCCTTTCTATTCTTCAGTACCTATTCCATCTCTCTGCTGCTGCATGTTTTATAATTAAAGCACCATTCTTCTATACAAGGCATGCAAGGGGAAGACGACTATGTTAGAATCTGAAGGGTTACAAACAAGGCCTTTGCAAAAGATCCAAACGCCAGGAGATAATAAACCAACTCCAGTTTTTATAGATACTGCTCCAGCACAGAGAAACCCAACTCCTACTGATAATAAGCAGATTCCAGTGGCCAAAGAACTAGTCCGCTCCAGTCCAGCAAAAATATGTCAACTCAATTCTAAGAAGCGTGTGCGTATCCTTGCATCATGAAATTTTATAGCATGCTGATCATATTTTCTACATGTTTCTTACCCATCTCTCTTTTAGAAAATAAGCTTAACAGATAGAAGATTTTCTGCAATGGTATCGTTTATGAGGAAAGATTCTTGCAGGAATTCTCTGTGCTCCAATGTAGATGTAAGTACCTGTTGTATATCACTATATTTTTACATCAGCATGTATTTTGTTAATCGGCGTGAATCCAACCTTTATCTGATCTAAATTTAGTTGTAGCAAAATGTATGATTAAAGGCCACAATGTTGATTTTTGCAAGGAAAACTGCCTGGTAGTTTTGCATCCTGAGCTGCATGAGTGTACTATCTCATATCAGTGGGTTTGAATACTTTGGTTCTGCAGTGGGTTTTTCAGTGTTTTTTTACTGTGTTGTCCTGTCGTATCCCTAGCTCTTACATCATACTCCCTCCGTCCGGATTAAATGTCGCAGAAATGGATAAAACTGGATGTATCTAGAACTGAAATACGCCTAGACCCATCCATTTATTTCCGGATGGAGTGAATACATGTCAATATGTCATGCCTTTCTATTCTTCAGTACCTATTCCATCTCTGTTGTAGCATGTTTTATAACTGAATCACCATTCTTCTATATAAGGCATGCAAGGGGAAGACGGCTATGTTAGAATCTGAAGGGTTACAAACCAGGTCTTTGCAAAAGATCCAAACGCCAGGAGATAATAAACCAACTCCATTTTTCATAGATACTGCTCCAGCACAGAGAAACCCAACTCCCACTGATAATAAGCAGATTCCAGTGGCCAAAGAACTAGTCCGCTCCAGTCCAGCAAAAGAATGTCAACTCCATTCTAAGAAGCGTGTGCGTATCCTCGCATCATGAAATTTTATAGCATTCTGATCATATTTTCTACATGTTTCTTACCCGTCTCTCTTTTAGAAAATAAGGTTAAACGATACAAGACTTCCTCCATTGGGATCGTATTCGAGGAAAATATCTTGCGGGAATTCTCTGTGCTCCAGTGCTGATGTAAGTACCTGTTGTATATCACTATATTTTTACATCAGCATGTATTTTGTTAATCGGCCTGAATCTAACCTTTATCTGATCTAAAATTAGTTGTAGCAAAATGTTAAAGGCGCCAATGTTGATTTTTGTAAGGAAAACTGCCTGGTAGTTTTGCGTACTGAGCTGCATGAATGTGCTATCTCATATCACGCACATTACTGAATTGTAGTGCTTCTCTGGTTGCCCATTCATTCATTGTGTCAATGTTGCTTTCGTATTACCTTACCTGGCTGATGATAGCTGTGCCATATTGTGTTAATTTGGTGTAGGCTAGTTGCCCAAACGTTCGTTGTGTCAATGTTGCTTTCCTATTATCTGACTTGGCCAATGATAGCAATGCTAGTGTGTTAATTTTGTGCAGGCTGCTGAAGATAAGAAGACAAACTCTGAAAACAGCAAGGCAACCCCATTGTTTCTTTCCAGTAAATCTAGGCCAGGTAATATGGCAATAACTCATGATTAATCTGTTTGGTTCCCGTCCTAATTTATGTTATGATGCAGTGGTCAAGACACTCTCCACTATCAATAATACAAGCCTGCCAAAATCGCCATCTGAATCTGTTCAGTATCCTCTGTCTCGAATGCGACGGAATAAATGTATGTTTGTGAACCAATTAATGGCTGAAGCAATGATGGAAATGGTGGATGAATCAGAGGTGCAGAGTCGTGCGACACAACAACTGATCAATGTTTTCAGAGACAGTGTGGCAAAGCAGCAAGAACTTGCCCACATGCTTATGGGCGTCATCTGTGCTGAGGTTGCAGATTGTGACGTTGTAGATGGTTAGGTTCTGCTCATTTATTTGCACTGGCATCAATCTTTGATTGCCCAGTGGATGTAATTTCCTGTAATATATTCTGGATGTGCAACGTTATTCCCTGTATGCCGTACCTTTGCTCGTCGTAATGGGCTCAAATTATCTAATTTGGCCTAAAGACATGAACGAACTTTAGTGGGCCCATTAAGTTAATGGGCCGTTACTAGGCCGAAAGTTAATGGTCGGCCCTCTTACCTCCCGGGTCGTTAACAGGCCGACATCGAAGCGGGCAACAGGTGGCCCCAATTTATTTCACGGGCCGTTAACAGCGTTACTAAGTTTGGGCTACATATGGCCCAACTATACTGTAGGCCTTTAGCAGGCTGAAACAGACTGCGGGCTTGTATTGGACCATGAAGAGCATGGGCCGCTAAGAGGCCGAAAGTCAGGTCGTATTGTAAACGGCCCAACTGTGTTGTGGGCCTTTAGCAGGCCAAAAGAGAAACCGGTCTGGTGTTGGACCATGAAGGGCATGGGCCGTTAAGAGGCCAAAACTAAGGTCCGACTACAAATGGCCCAACTCATTTATGGTCCGTTAACAGGCCGAAAGGCACACAGGGCCGGGAATTGGCCCAACACTTAAATGGGTCGCTAAAAGGCCAAAACTCATGTCCGACTACAATTGGCCCAACTGATTTATGGGCCGTCAACACGCTGAAAGTGACACCGGGCCAGAAATTGGCCCAACACTTAAATGGGCTGCTAAAAGGCCGAAACTCAGGTTCGACTGCAATGGCCCATCAGATTTATGGGCCGTCAACAGGCTAAAAGACACACCGGGCCGAAAATTAGCCCAACATTTAAATGGGTCGCTAAAAGGCCAAAAGATGTACATCCTGAAAATTGGCCCATCCATTAAATGGGCCGTTAACAGGCCGAAATCTCATCGGGCCGATATTGAGTCCAAATATATAGTGGGATGTTAATGGGCTCGAACTGATGATGGGCTGCAATGGTGTCAAATCTTTAACAGGCCGAATTGGCACATCTCGCATGGGCCGTGGGCTTAAATGGACCTAACACAAAAAAAGTAGGCCTTATATGGGCCGGCCTGCTAATTTTTATTGGGTCGGCCTTTTTCACCGGAATGGGCCATTGTTGGGTCGTGCCACGTGTCGACCTATCATAGGCGCTTCCTGTCCAATGAGTGGATGACATCTGTCCCAACAATGAGCCGACACGTGTTTCCTCTAGCCAATGATGATTTTATAAGTGGAAAATCCCCATTGGTCGGGGCTGTTAACGGGTTATCGGATCCAAAACCGGACCCGATAGCTTAACGGTGTTCCGTTACGGTTGATGCCACGTGTCGGTCACCCTTGAAAAAAGCACTTCTATGACGCGCGATTTATCGTCATGGAAGTGGACACTTCCGTGATGATAATTTTGGTAATGTCATGGAACACTTCTACGACAGCACAGGTATGACTATCTTGATTTTGTCATAAATTTGTCATGGATGTACATGCATGACAAAAAACAGGACCTACTGTGACAAACACGTATCATCACGGAAGTGTATTTTTTTTGTAGTGATGGCATCTCCCATAAGCTTCTGAGCTCTAGGTGCTGGTGCAGCATCCTCTTCCTCTTCTTCAGAGTCTTTCATTATTGAAGATCTCCCAAGCTCTTTGGGAGTGGTCTTCTTGACCCTTTCCTTTCTTTTCTTTTCTGCCATAGCCTACTCTTTGTGTGCAGATCCCAAAGTCTCTTTAGTAGATGCTCTGGCTTTTGACATTGGAGCTCTCTTGGCAGGAACCTTTTGCTTCAAGCCTGGCTTAGTGGCAGCAGCTGTTCCATATTCCTTTTTCAGGACTTTCCTCTTTGAGGTGGCTTCTTCCTCCTCAGCCACATAGTCCTCATCCTCTGACTCTGAGGTTCTTTTTTGCTGGCCCTAGTGGTAGCCTTTGGCAGATTGCTTGGTGTGCTCCTGCTTCCATCATCTGAGCTGCTAGAGGGACTAGTGCCCTCACTCAAGTGAACCTGTTCCTCTGACTTGTTCTGACTGTCACTCTGATCTGACATGATGCAAACACTGACAGCAGACCCTGTGAACAGATTATAGATGAGGTAGAGTGGATGAGTATCACAAAGTGCAGAGGTTTTTGCAAAAAAATGAATTAAAAACTTAGTTTTAGTTTTCCACAGAAAGCATTTCGGATCTACCGATTTGCAAACTCGGTGATACCGAAGCAGCTTTTGGAAGCTAAACTAGTGAACTAGGTCAAACCGAGTCACAGTTCGGTGCCACCGAGACCGCTAGGGTTTCACAAAGTGCTGAACTCGGTCACACTGATTTGCAATTCTCGGTCAGACCAAGAATCACATGTGCAATGGCCTGAGCCAAATCGGTGGAACCGATTTCATTAACTCGGTCGGTCTAAGATGGTTCGGCGGAAACCTAACCCTAAATTTTCAATTGATGACTAAACTACGGAGTGTTTTCGATGGATAAAATGATCTCAATCGTGGCAAGATACATGGCAAAGCAATGTGCTGGGGAATCGGAGTAAGAACAACACAAAGATCAAGTCCATACCTAGTTCGGCAATGAACTTGCTACGGCGGCAACAGCGGAGACGATCCCGTTGACGGCGGCGGAGCCAGCGATAGGAGGCGGCTGGAGACAAGGAGGATGATCCGGAGACCCAGGGAGGCAGAGCAGGCTAAACGTGGGCGAAGAGGTTCGGAAAGTTTTCCAAAATTTGGGCCGCGGATATATATAGCCTGACTCTGTCAATGTGACCGAGTGGAACAACTCGGTGGCACTGAGATTCATAACTGCAAGCAGTTGCTGAAACTCAGTGTGACCGAAAAGTTCAAATCGGTTGCACCGAGATTGAAAATCTAGATCGACTTAGTAATCTCGGTATGACCAAAATGGATGAATTAGTCAGACCGAAACGCACAAAGAAGTTTTGGATTTTTAAGTCTATGATGAATCAGGGACTCCGAGTGGTCCTCACACAGAGTGGTTCGAATCTGACTTGATCAAACTTTGTGATGTATCATGAATAGAGTTTGAGACGAGAAAAGCAAAGATAGCTAGAGAAGGTTCTTAGGCATTCTTGTCCATCCACTTGGCAAAAGAAAAAGAAACCAACCAATCAAAAGAACAAGTGGATGTCCTCGAATGAGTAAATTATGCAACCAACATGCTCACACAATAAAATAACAAATGAAATATGTGGCAAAGCTTGCACAAACAATTCTAGCATCTATCAAGCAATTGGTGATGACTAGGTCATCTATGTATGAGTATATTGACTTAGGAGTCAAATGAGAACATTTGATTGTAGGTCATACTCATCGTTTAAGCACAAGTGGGGTTACCACTTTTACATGAAGCGTTGTTGTGTTCACACCATTAGAGTTGCTTTAGCTCAATTCTTAGAGTAAAGCTCCCCCTAGATGTGAGATCCCCCCTAAGAGGGATGAACTAACCTTGTGTTTTGTCGATGATGACTTCATGTAGGTGTTGAAGATGTGGATGCTCTAAGTTGATGTAGATCATTCGGAGTTATCCTTTGGAGTGAATTGCACTTTCAATACCTACACGGGTTAGTCCCACAAGGAACAAACAAGGATATCCATAGACATAGAGTGATTCACACACAATATGGTGTCCATGAAAGCATTAGGTTACGTTGTCCCTTGTCTTACCAACAAGAGGGTGTGTGACTCCTTGAACTAGTGCAAGATGTGGAAGTTGATTGCACTTGTTCTTGCCAAAATGATAAGAGTGAAGTATGTTGGCGGAGTCACCCTCAAGAACTCTCTAGTTCTTCTTCTTCGGGATCCACACCATCTTGATGGGAATCCTCAGAGTTGTAGTTGTACTTTATGAAGTGGAACTTGATGTAGTCTTGGGAACCCACTTGACCAAGGCCTTAGGAGCTTCTTCAAATGCATCAATTTCCTCTTGAAGCTTGCCCTTGCCTTTTTCCTTGTGGTCTTGTGGTGGAAGATCATCTTGAGTTTGTGTCCCTTTGAAAGAAGTAGGATCATACTTCTCTTTATGAGGAACAAACTTCGTCTTGGTGTATTGATCTTCTTCCCACTCAACTCCATTGCCATTGAACTTTCGTTCAAAACCAATACCTTGATTCTTCCGGTGCCTTCCTTGCTTGCGTACAATTTCCTCGAATTGCTTACTCCCGGCAAGGCTCTTGTAAACACCTTTCTCTATGATTTCCTTCAATAAGCTATTTTCTAGCTCAAGTGTAACTTGGCTAAGAGAATCATTAGTGGAATCAAGAGAACTAGAAGCAACAATATTGGATTTAGCAAGATTATTGTTACTACTAGAAGAAGAATCCTTCTTGTTCTTGTTACTAGACTTGACTCGAGGCATGTAAGTGGATAAGAGTAAACGCTTAGCAATGTAAGAAGAACTTTTCTTGCAAAGATCATCATTAATTGCCTTTAAGAACCCATGCTCTTGCTCAAGATTGAGATTCTCAAAACGTAATTTCTAATGAGTCCTTAAAAGTTCTCAATGATCTCCTAAGATAGTTTCATGAGCTAACTTAAGAGTGTTTAGTTCTTTAGTTAGAGACTCAATCTTCTTCATATCATTGTCATTCGTTTCATCTAGATGAGCATGATTAATTGACGTTTCATCATAGTATTCATCACTAGAGTTGTCAACAAGTAAATCATCATCACCTAACAAGTCATCTTATCACTATTGAAATCAATATACTCGGGGTGTGATACCTTTGGGCCTTTAGCCATGAAGCATCTTCCAATTCCTTCATTTGGTGCATCAAATATGTGGTAGGAGTTGGTTGACACAAGTGCTAGAACGGCAACACCTTCATCTTGAGTATATTCGGAGTCGGAGTGATAGCTTCTCTCGGAGTGACTATCGGAGTCGGAGTCGGATACCCATTCACCAACATGAGCTTGATGTCTTCGTTTTGTGTACCTCCTTGATGATTTGTCCTTCTTTCCAAATCCTTGCTTCTCCGTGATGTTCTTCGTTCATAATGGTCATCTCTACTCCTTCTCTCTCTTGGTGGTGATTCTTCTCTTCTACTTCTTCTTTTGGGAGAATCTTCTCTTCCTTTGTAGGGAGCCGTACACTCATTGGAGTAGTGTCCGGGTCTTCCACAATTGTAGAAATTACGTTCACAACTTGAAGATCTTTTATCATTGTAGGACCTTGACTTGGAACTTCTTTCCTTTCTTATACTCTTGTAGAACTTGTTGAAGTTCTTCACCATTAGGCTCAATTCTTCATTGATGGCTTGTTTCTCACTTGATGATGTGGGATCATCACATGAGGCTTTGTAAGCACCACTTGACTTGTTGTGGAAGCTCTTCCTTATCCTTGAGTGACATCTCACGAGCAACAATTCTTCCAATGACTTCCGTTGGCTTGAGATCTTTGTAATTGGGCATCATTTGGATCAATGTGACACGGTATCATATTTTCCATCCAAGGCTCTTAGGATCTTCTTGATGATGAATCTATCGGTCATCTCTTCACTTCCTAAGCCAGCAATCTCATTTGTGATGAGAGCAAGCCTAGAGTACATTTCAGCGACACCTTCACCATCCTTCATTTTGAACTTGTCAAGTTGACTTTGAAGCACATCTAATTTGGATTCCTTGACGGAGTCGGTACCTTCGTCCATATCAATCAAAGTATCCCAAATTTCCTTTGCATTCTCAAGACGGCTGATTCTGTTGAATTCTTTGGGGCATAATCCGTTGAAGAGAATATCACAAGCTTGAGCATTCTATTGCATCATCTTCAACTCTTCCGCGCTAGCTTCACGGTTCGGTTCTCTCCCATCAAAGAATTCCCTTGCAAGCCAATACACACGATAGCACAAATGGCAGGGTTATGTCCAAGAATATGCATTTTCATCTTATGCTTCCAACTAGCAAAATTTGTACCATCAAAGTGAGGACCTATACGGTGGTAATTTCCCTCTCTAGATGCCATACTCTCCTAGGTAGTGAAACCAAGGCTATGATCACCAAAAGCTATGGAAATCAAGGCAAATGGAGACCTTAGCTCTGATACCACTTGTAGGATCGAAAGTATGTCTAGAGGGGAGGTGATTAGACTACTTGGCCAAATAAAAATCTAGCCTTTTCACAATTTTAAGTCTTGGCAGATTTTAGCAACTTAGCACTAGTCAAGTAAACAACCTACACATGCAAGTCTAAGAGTATAGCAGCGGAATTTAAACATTGCACATGAAGGTAAAGGGACGAGTTTGGAGGGAGCAAACGCAATGTAGACACGGATATTTTTGGCGTGGTTTCGATAGATGGTGCTATCGTACATCCACATTGATGGAGACTTCAACCCACGAAGGGTAACGGTTGCGCGAGTCCACGGAGGGCTCCACCCACGAAGGGTCCACGAAGAAGCAACCTTGTCTATCCCACCATGGCCATCGCCCACGAAGGACTTGCCTCACTAGGGTAGATCTTCACGAAGTAGGCGATCTCCTTGCCCTTACAAACTCCTTGGTTCAACTCCACAATCTTGATGGAGGCTCCCAAGTGACACCTAACCAATCTAGGAGACACCACTCTCCAAAAGGTAATAAATGGTGTGTTGATGATGAACTCCTTGCTCTTGTGCTTCAAATGATAGTCTCCCCAACACTCAACTCTCTCTCACAGGATTTGCATTTGGTGGAAAGATATTTGAGTGGAAAGCAACTTGGGAAGGCTAGAGATCAAGATTCATATGGTTGGAATGGAATATCTTGGTCTCAACACATGAGTAGGTGGTTCTCTCTCAGAAAAATGAGGTTGGAAGTGTAGGCATGTTCTGATGGCTCTCTCATGAATGAAGAGGAGGTGGAGGGGTATTTATAGCCTCCACACAAAATCTAACCGTTACACATAAATCACCAAACTCGGTGGGACCGAATAATGAAACTCGGTTGGACCGATTTAGTTCAAAATGTGAACATTAGGATTTTCGGTGGGACCAACATGTCAACTCGGTGAGACCGATTTCATTAGGGTTAGGTCAAAACGTAATCTCGGTGAGACCGATTACACAAACTCGGTGGGACCGATTTTGGTAATAAGCTAACTAGAGAGTTGGTCAGGCAAACTTGGTGGGACTGATTCGCTCATCTTAGTTGGACCAAAACATTATGAAGGGGAAACAGAGAGTTTGCATTGTGAACTCGGTGGGACCGATCGCTCATTTCGGTTGGACTGAAATGTTACGAAGGGAAACAGAGAGTTTGCAACCCCATCTCAATGAGATCGAGATCCCTATCTGTGAGACCGTAAAGACTAGGGTTTTGTGGCAGTGGCTATGTCAACTGAACTCGATGGCGCCGGATAGAAAGTTTCGGTGGGGCCGAGTTTGACTTTTGGTTTTGGACATATGTGGATATGAGGAAGTAGTTGAGGGTTTTCGCGCATATCACTAAGCATTTTGAGCAAGAACCTCATTAAGCAACACCTCATCCCTCCTTAATAGTATTGGCTTTTCCTATAGACTCAATGTGATCTTGGATCACTAAAATAGAAAATGTAGAGTCTTGAGCTTTGAGCTTGAGCCAATCCTCTGTCCTTAGCATTTTGAGGGGTACACTTTTCTCATCCATGCCATGCCTATCATTGAGCTTCCCTGAGATATTAATCTTGAAATATCATTAGCTCAATGAGCTATATGTTGTTAGGAATTACCAAAACCACCTAGGGATAGTTGCACTTTCATTTATACAACAGCTTCTTCCTCCTCTGTAATATGTAATCGCATGGTAGCTTTGACACAGATGGAGTGCTTCAGTTGCTCGACCTACTAAGCATAGTGTAACCAGGATGATGAGACTAGTGTTACCTTTTGCTAGTTGGTTGTCTACTAGTTCAGCTTGGGAGGCATCGGGACAAAACATTTATGTGAAAAACTGACTGTAGTAACACGGTCGGTAGCTACACTTGTTGTTCACACTAGCTTTGGGAACGATCAGATACACGCATGCTGTCGTCTGAATTTATAGGCAGTGGTGCAATACCGCCCATGCTAGACGATGATCCTATCTCGTGCATCTTCAACGATGAAAATGGATAAGCACGAGTAGCATCCATGTAAGGCACATTATTTTTTCACCGGCGCGTTGCTCACTCTAGGTTGTAGGATCCAGCTGCAAGCATGTAAGTTGTTCACATGTCTCTAGGCAGAAGAACAGACAGTGTGGAGGTGTAACAGTGAATGGTGATGGGACCATTGCCAGCTGCTCTCGTGCTAGATGCACAGGCAAACCAATGCGTTGGTTGATGAGGAGATAGACAACTAGAGAATACATGTGCAGTTCATTTGACCAGCATTATCATTTCTCTACACTTAATTCCTGGCTTTGAGTTACTCCTATTATTGATCAAACAACTGTAGAGAGGTGGCACCAGTCCTGCCCGTGGCCCATGCCTCATGGACCTTTGAGAAAAACCAGCGCTGATACGTTGTCGACGGCCCATCGCCATCGGCATAGGGCCAAAAGCCGTCGGCAAAGGGTTATGCCAACGGCCCCCATCGGCAACTCGTACGTCGGCATACCTCAGGTCGGCCGTCGACATACAAAAACTATCGGCATAGTGAGCTACGCCGACGGGGGCCGTACCACCGTCGGCATACATACACCGTCGGCGACATTTTCCACCTGACAGACGTTGATGGCGCCACCTGACACGTGGCAGCTCCTGAGCGACCCTGTCCTGGCGGTATGCCGACGGTTAGGCCGTCGTCATAGCTCAGGGCTTTGCCGACGGCCTAAGCGTCGGCGTACCGCCAGGACAGGGTCGCTCAAGAGCTCCCACGTGCCAGATACGCCGACGGTTGGGCCGTCGGCATAGCGTGTGGAGCTATGCCGATGGCCCAACCGTCGGCGTAGCTCATGAGCTTCCCAGAAGCTGCCACGTGTGGACCGTTGGTAACACGCCAGAAGCTATGCCGACGGTTTAACCGTCGGCGTAGCTATGAACAATTTTCTTTTTTTCCTGTTTTTGTTACATTTTAATTCAAATAACAGCATATATATATCATCATCATCACAACAGAAAAGAGAAGATAATTATAGCAAGTTCATCATCGCAAGTCAAACATGATAAACATCATCACAAGTCCAACATAAAAGTATCATCATCGCAAGTCCCACATGATAAACATAATAGCAAGTCCAACATAGAGGCATCATAAGTCCAACATAGAAGCATCATCATCGCAAGTCCAACATGATCACAATAAAAGGCTTAAGTGGATCACTTCCACTGCCAAAACCGAGGCCGCCAAAGCCGAGGTCGTCACCACTACTTCTAGCGCTAGCGCCACCGCCACCGCCGCCGCCAAGCCAGACCGGAGGGACTGGGCTCCATGACTCAGGAGTGGAACCATCAGTAGCACCACCATCGGTTCCCTGCATGTTTGTAAAGAGATGGTAAGGCAATATATGATTGTATTGAATAAACGAGAAGTTGTGGTTGAATAGGTTGGTGATGTACTAACCGGAGTGACATTGTAGTGGTCTGCCAGAAATTGTTCAAACGTAGGCACCACTGGTTGTGGTCCAGGAGTTGGTGGTGGTGGTGGTTCCATTGTAGGAACCTGCCCGGTTGACATAGACGCAAACATAAGCTGCATCATGCGACTGTTGTGCTCCATGACTGCTGCAACTCTCTAGTTCCAGTCGTAGAGCTGCTGACGTTGGAACTCCATGTAGGCCTACAATACGACATGATTCAACTCATAATACATAACAAAGCGGAAAATAAAAGTAGAAAGAAAGAAGATAAGAGGGAAAATACTTACAGAGTTGCACTGGGCTAGGATGGCATGTGTAGTGGACATACTCGGGCCCGGGCGCGGGCTCGGCCTCGGGTTGGTAGCTCGGATCCGTCTGTAGGAGATAGAAGGGGTGATCACCGAATCCAGAACCGCCGACCGACCATGACTCCTCGGCCCTATGCTCACCACCACCCTCTCGTCGGAATCCGTAGACATGGGGTCTCCTTTGTCAGGATTCCACTTCTTAAACTCCTTCTTGTAGGACTCCCGGTTCTCCCCGGCCTTGCCATAGTACTCACTCTCGTCATCCTTGCGATTAGGCTGCACACGGGCGAGCCTCCAGGACTCGATGTCTGAGAGCGGCCACTTCAATTTCTCCTCCTGCACCACCAAACAAAGGTTAGTCATACGTAAGAACATACGGCAAATAGAAGATCAAGAATGTTTCATGTACATAGATATACCTGAATTTTCTTGGTGTGCCAGTGGTTTCGGTTTCCCTGACCGTGTGTTCCGTCACATCCTCGATTAGCCTTGTTTATGCTGCTCTTGGAAGCAAACTCTGTGTCTGCGCCGACCCACATATCCACCAATCCCGCCCATCCCTCAGGGTGGCGATAGCACCAATCAGGAGCCACCTACATAATGAAGCATAATGGCATGTGAACACGAAACAATGAAATTTACCACAAACGTCGAAATGAAAAGTCCGTTATGCTTACCAACATGTACTGCTCCCGTTCCAAGGTAAGGTCCTGTGCCTTAGCTTCTTCCTTGGTCACCTTCACGCCATGTTTGTCGTGATAATACCGTGAGATGGCCAACCAGCGCACCTCGTACTGTATCTGACGGGTCTGCTTCCTCGCAGCCCGCAACACATACTCATCGGCCATCGCCTTGTGCTCCTCAAGAACTCTATAGAATTTCTAGAGGCAATCATAAAACAAGAATGGAACAAGCGATGAGTTAAACGATTCAATGATAAACTATGAAAGAAACTCAAGACTAGTGCTTCTGAAGAGGACTTACCCAAAAGTCTTATATCACGGCCTTAGCAGCCGTCTCATGGGCCGGGTGGAAGGCTACTTCGTAGTGATCCCAGCACGTGGCCAAAATCTTGCGCTCCGGGTGGTTGACTGGGTCCGGAGTGAACATCCCCGGCCAATATTTCTTCAACGGGATAGTGATGATGCCGTTTGGAAGACGGGCACCATAAGGGTATTTCCAGGAGCTGCAAAAGAATGAAAAATATTAGTATGTGCACAATAAAAATGATAGTATGTGTTTAAAATATTATTAAGGGGCACTTACTTTTTCCCCGTGGGCTCAATGAGCCACTTCATCTCCTCGGTAGCAGGAGAATCCGGGAGTCGTGCACCACCACGCAGCCAAGCCTTCTTCTTGCCACTCAATTAGCTGAGAAAGAATATCTACCCTAGAAAACGTTGGAATCTTGTTTACTTCATGGACAACCCGGGCTTTCGTAAAGTTCTTCTTGTCTTCCCTGTCTGGATGGTCTGGAGGGAGGAACTGTCGGTGCAGGTCAAATGCTACATACTTGCCACCCTTTTGCAGCCAAATTACACGTAGAGCCTGCATGCACACTGGGCATGGCATCTTCCCACTTGTACACTGTCGGGGATATACCCCGCGGTATAAACCGCCGGATGTATGACCCGGCTAGAGTTTGGCGATTCACTGGCAACCCACTTGGACATGGCGGTTTACGGTTCATTGGTAATCCGGCAGGCGGGTCAGAGGAGCGACAAGACCCGGTGGCCCAACGGGCGGTTTATGGAAGGTCGGATCATGCTATGGTGGGCCGGTTTAAGAGAAAAGGCGTGAGGAATATTTACTTTACAAGGAAGACCCGGACTTGTATCCGGTTTGTATTAGAAGGGAGACTAGTCCTAATCCTAATAGGACTCCACATGTAACCCGCCCCTTCAACATATATAAGGAGGGGCAGGGCTCCCCAAAGAGGGAGAAGCTACAAGCAAGAAGAAACAATCTTAGGGCTAGACACAAAGAGGAGAGCCAGTTTACGGCGACTCCCTCGTGATGATAATGAGACCTAGCCTCAAACAGCATGTAGGGTTTTTACCGGATGATGTTTCCCGGGGCCCGAAGCTGTCTAAATCCCTGTCTTGTGTTGCGTCTCTCGATTCCACTCAACCCCTCTCAAGCTACCACATAGATGTGTTGGCCTCGCGACTAAGACCTGATACTAAGGACATCTGACGTGACAATTCCAGGACAGTTGGCGCCCACCGTGGGGCTCGCGCACAGTGGTGATGAGTTCTTGAAGGGATCTTTACAGGGATTAAAAAGCTCGTGATATGCTGGATGAAGAAGAACCGGCACAGAAGAAGATACATCGTCTCCGTGGCAGGCAGTCGGAGGGAGATACGAGATTGAGATTAAAAAAAATAGGGTTTTGCATCCGGTTCAGCCGACGCGAGACGATCTGTCCAAACTGACAGGAGATTCACCGAGTCCTGCCAGCTGTCAAGTCACAGTTTCCATTGAAGCAGACAAAGGGTTGCCACTGTCCGATCCGCCGAATCCGTAAAATTGCTGCGACTGGTTTTGCAAGACTGTTTTGTGTTGCTCGTCCGCGGGGATACAAAGATAATCAAGTGGGGATCAAAACTAGTACTGCTATGAGTACCAATTGATGGCTAATGTAAAGGCATCATATCACTAGGCGATTAGACAAATCACCGCACCTGCTACCGCCAGGCCGGGGGCAGTCTATTTTCTCATAAGAATCAAATACTACTACTCTACGTGGGTCGCTCCGGGTCAAACTGGCCTCCGCCTCTCCGTCCAAGTTGTCGTCGTGCCTCGTATCCCGTTCGAGTGGCGGTCGCGCCTCGTCTCATGTCTGAGTCGCCGGACACCGACCTGTTTTCGTCATCGACGAGCCGCTTCTGCAGCGCTTGCCTCGACGAGCCACCTGCTCCGCTGTGGCCGAGCGCCGCCTACCCTCGCGGCCGGGGCTAAATCGCTGCCTCCTGATACTCTGGCCTCGGTCTCGAATCCGAGTCGTCGCTGATCTGAGCGTGCCTCGCCTCCTACTCCGCTATTTCTACATGGAAACCTCTGTCACCACGCTTGAGCTGGCCACGCCCGGAGCCGCTGAACGCTACTGCTGGAGCAGGCTTCGACCACTGTTTCTACATGGAATTTTACTGCAGTCGCTTATTGCTGAGGCCGACAGGAATTGTGATTCAACCGCTGCGCGCTGTGTCAGATCAGTCAACAGACGCGTGTACAGGCAAGAGTCAAACTCCGAGATGGCTTTGTAAAGTGATCCACTACTACGGTTCGGAGTACTATTTTGATTATGCAACTGTCCGCATGAAGGCGATATTACTGTAGTAACACTCTGCGATGGCTGTTGGGATAAAGTGATCCACCAAGTACTTAAATAGTGCCTACAAAAAAACTCAGATTTTTTGGAAGGAATAATCTATACAGCAAGGTCCAGATTCGTTTGTTAATCACTTCTTTGATCAAGCCAGGCACGAGCACTAGTACATGAAACTACTGGTAGTATTGGTTCAGTTTTTTCGATTACCAAAGCAAAGACCAGGATCCGATCTGTTCAACTGGGACCGACCCGGCAACAACCACGACCCGGACTCTGCACATCTTCGCCGAGCCACTTTGGACGCACTGTTATCTGCTCAGTTGCGCGTGAGATGCCACGGCCCGGTCCAAAAAGCTGCCCCGGTCTTGAGTCGTCTCCGCCACTGACGTAAGCCGCCGGCCGTCGATTGTTGCCTGCAAAACGTGGTTAACCAGACGAATCAGGTGATATCCATCTAAATTTATCTTATTAAACACTTATTGTTTTTTGTCAAAAAACAATTATTTGCCCTGTAACATCTTTACACAGGGCAATTGTTTATGTCATTATACCGCGGGGACGGAGGCACGCCAACATATTTTGGCACAGGTGATCGTCGTTACTCAACGGTCTCCCGCACCGGTTTACAATACGAAGGACAACTTGCTCGGCCGCACCGGTTTACAACACCGCGGCCGGACCATCTGTCTGCTCGTCTAGCCGGCTCGGCCGTGATTAATTTTAGCATCACTGTGGTGATCATAACTCCATGGCGGATAATTTCTGGCCTAACACATTAGGTGATATCCATCTAAAATATATTTTATTAGTGCATATTATTTTTGTCAAAGAGCAGTTTATCTTTGCCTTGGTCGGCAATATTGTATGCAGGACAATTATTCATTATAAACGTGGTTTATACCATGGGTACGAAGCACGCGCTGGCAACGTCCTGCCCGGTGTCCGTCCGTGCCACATTACACGGTGAATGGACGCGTGCAAGACGCCGCCCTTATGAACCGGTTTACATCAGCTTGTCGGGACCGTGCCTGCGTTTGACTCGCCCGTCCGAACCGGTTTACAACACCGTGGCCGGTTCATCTGTCCAAGCCACCTCTAATATTGTGGATGTCTCTACCGTCCATTTATTGCGGCCTGGTCCACATCAACATACCAGGCCGCACCTGTCTGCATGAGCAAGTCACAGCTGGGGTAGCCCGGTTTTCTTTCAAAATGGAGGCAAATTGTCATATACTATCAACCGCCGTCTACACCGGATGGTTCAATGGGCAGGTGCACAAGTCGCCGCCACTATAGTTTGTTTAACTTCAAATCGCCAGTTGGAAGGACCCATTGGCCGAGTTGCTGACATGGCTCATACGGGATCATTTATAACCCGCCGCAGTCATCACAACCTTCTGTGGATTCACATCGTGCTATCAACACCAATGATATACAAGTTATGCCGGTTTATGTCACGGTCGAACATGGAGAATCTCAAGCCAACTCTTCGAGTCACCTTTGAGACTTGGGGGCTACGATGACATAACTCAGCAAATCTTGCCAGTTTCAGCAAAGTTAAAAACCCAGGACGATGGAGGGAAAGATAACCCGGTCCCGGAGGCTACTGTTATGAAAATTTAAAGGCTGTCGGAAAATTTCCGGCTTAGAAAGTATATGACAGTTACAAAATCCCGGCTCAATGAAGAAGATCCGGATCATCAGAAAGGATTCCGGTTTAAAATCCGGCTCAAGGGAAGTCAGTCTCACTGAAGCTCTCAAGTATCCAGTTTACAATCCGGTTCAAGGGAAATATATTCTCCCACAAAGCTCTCAAACTCTCAAATCCGGTTTAAAAATGTCCGGTTCAAAAAGGAATTAACTTCTCGCAAGTTCGAGTTGAAAGGCCATCAGAAAATTTCCGGCTGAAAATGAAGATTTCGATTTACAATCCGGTTCAAGGGAAAGATGTCTCCCACAAATCCTTGAAGCTCTCAATATCCGGTTCAAAATCCCGGTTCAAGAAGGATTTATCTCTTGCAAAAAGTTAAAGGGTGCCAAAGAAGACTTGCTGCCATGATGCGCGGTCCAAACATGGGTATCATGCCTTATTGGCTTATCATATTATTGGTCACTTGGGGGCTTGGTCGTATCCGAACCATAGCCACGCCTCTTGATCGGCCTAGTGCCATAACATCACTGGGGGCCTTGGTCGTGTCCGAACCAACGCAACACCTTTTGATAGGCGACAGCCAACAGACCACTTGGGGACATGGTCAAGTCTGAACCAGTCACGCCTCTTGGTCGGCCGAAGGCCACAAAATCACTTGGGGGCTTGGTCGAACCCGAACCATTGCCACGCCTCTTGATCTGGCATATATGCCACGAATCATTTGGGGACCTGGCTCACTTGAACCATAGCTACACCTTATTGGGAGCTTGGTCGTGTCCGACCATGGTAACACCATCTGATCGGCTCAGTAAAGCCTCTTTTTGCAAATGGTCTTATCATTGCCTTTGCTTCCATATTTTTTCATAACTGTTATTTGATTTTTGTTGCGTTTTTTAAACCGATAACATTTTTAAACCGGTTCAAACTGTCAAATTGACGGAACACGGTCAAATCTTAATCCGGAGGCCATCTGCCCGGTTTGATTTTCTATTACCATCCTATTATGGAATAAACCGGTGTTCATTAACCCGGCTTGACTTTCAATTACAAGTTGTCAATACAGGATCAAGTTATAATCCGGACACTATCAGCCCGGTCTAGTTTGACTACGAGTCGCCAGTATTATATATGGTTAAACCGGTGTTTATCGCAACCCGGTATGGTTTATCATCAACCGACACAGTATGAAAGGAGTTATCATTACTCAAGATTGGGGTTATCACTCTTACTACAAAAAGTTGGTAAAACCAGCAATGTGATTCAATATCACAGGTATGATATATTTCATATTTGATTATTCTTAAGTGCAACCTTGGTTATAAACCCAGGTTATATGTTGGGCATTATGACCCGTCCGGCGGTAAACCGCCAGGACATTTTAAACTTGTTGTATGCAGAAATAGGTTGAATAAAGCATGATTATAAATCACTAACGTTTATTAAACCGGCCTAGCTTTCGACTATGTGTCGCCAGTATGATGATAAATTATCCGGTGTTTGTTAAACCGTCCTGGCTTTAAGACGATAAGTCGCCAGTATATGATGAAAAATTATCCGGTGTTTATTAAACCGGCCTGGCTTGGGATTATAAGTCGCCAGTATATATTTGGATTGCGCCATTGGAATCATGCTCTTATAAATCATTGGATTATATTATCTTGAATAGCCAACATGGCTGGATTTTTATTATGGTTATCAATAACCAATATTATGATTGAGGTTTCTAAAGTCGCTTCAGCGCAATGGATATTATTTTATTAATGGATATGATTTATTCTACAATGGAGGGAATAGTCCCGAGTCGCTGCAGGCTTACGACCCGGCACTTGGGGGCTACATTATTTAAGTTGAGATTACATCAAATACACAAGTCTCATGTCGCTGCAAGCATGCACCATGATACTTGGGGGTTAATGAAAAGTCATTCTCTGCTCATATTATTGAAGACCCGACTCATCACATTATAATGAGTCGGCCCTTGGGGGCTACCAATTGCTCCTATCAATAGTTGAAGGTATAAAGCTTTTTATTCATTATATTGAAGAGTCCACTGCTCAGTTGGTAAAGCACAAGGCTCTTAACCTTGTGGACGTGGATTCAAGTCCCATGATGAGGGTTACATCATATGGTGTTATTTTTATTGAAGTATATATCAAGTCCCAGCTCAATATTATCTTACTGAGCCGGCCCTTGGGGGCTACACATCATTGCTCAAATCTACATGATTATACCTACAAAGTCCCTGCTCATTATTGCATAATGACCCGGCTCTTGGGGGCTACACTGGTTGAAGTTTTTATGTGTATCAGACAATTGCAAGTCCCAGGTTGCTGTAAGCATGATAACCCGGCCCTTGGGGGCTAAATAGTATGGAGTATTCAGTTTTTACTAGTCACTGGGATGAACAACATGGATTTCTTCTTAAGTGGCAGTATTTATATTGAAGCAAGTCTTAAGCCATCACTTTGTTCTTCTCAAGACTTGGGGGCTACAGGTATTATATTATTATCGAAGAACTATTTTCAAATTCTCTGTTTTGAGCAAACTGGATTAACCCGGCGTCACCAATCATTATGACCCTGTGTCTGTAACCCGGCGACATCAATAATCATGAACCGGCATTAGCAACAATCATGAACCGGTGTTGGCAACAATCATGACCCGGAATTATCAGTTTTTATAACCAGACAATGGTGGTAATCATAAACCGGCAAGTTTTACATCTTCAAGCCGGCTGGATATCAGTTGAATATTTCAGAGACTAATATTTTTGTCAAGTCAAAGCATTGAAGGCCGATTCAAATGGATTCTTTATTTACAAATATCTTCTGCAAGCAAATTGATTATGAAGATGGTTATTAACTTGGAAGGAAGAAATGACAAGGATTTAAGGATGATCAAGTGTCGGCTTACAAGTATATTTAAAGCGGAGCACAACCCGACAAATTTGTTCTTGTTGCAGATCAGTTTAACATGGATGAATCCAAATTAAACTGGGGGCTAATGTCGGGGATATACCCCGCGGTATAAACCGCCGGATGTATGACCCGGCTAGAGTTTGGCGATTCACTGGCAACCCACTTGGACATGGCGGTTTACGGTTCATTGGTAATCCGGCAGGCAGGTCAGAGGAGCGACAAGACCCGGTGGCCCAACGGGCGGTTTATGGAAGGCCGGATCATGCTATGGTGGGCCGGTTTAAGAGAAAAGGCGTGAGGAATATTTACTTTACAAGGAAGACCCGGACTTGTATCCGGTTTGTATTAGAAGGGAGACTAGTCCTAATCCTAATAGGACTCCACATGTAACCCGCCCCTTCAACATATATAAGGAGGGGCAGGGCTCCCCAAAGAGGGAGAAGCTACAAGCAAGAAGAAACAATCTTAGGGCTAGACACAAAGAGGAGAGTCGGTTTACGGCGACTCCCTCGTGATGATAATGAGACCTAGCCTCAAACAGCATGTAGGGTTTTTACCGGATGATGTTTCCCGGGGCCCGAAGCTGTCTAAATCCCTGTCTTGTGTTGCGTCTCTCGATTCCACTCAACCCCTCTCAAGCTACCACATAGATGCGTTGGCCTCGCGACTAAGTCCTAATACTAAGGACATCTGACGTGACAATTCCACGACATACACCATCCGCAGAATAGGGCATACCCGGGAAAGTCATGCATGCAATACATCAGCCAAACTTTCATCAAGAAATTTTTTTGTAGATGTCGATCATATGTCAACCTCGGGAAGTACCAGGAATGGAGCAAATCATCCACCAGCGGCTGCATAAACACTCCCAAATTCTTTCCCGGGTATTCAGGCCCTGGAATGATCAGCGACAAAAACATTGTCTTGCGTTGCATTAGGACACCGGGAGGGAGATTGAGCGGAATAACAAACACGGGCCAGCAGCTATATGGATTGGTAGACATTCCATATGGATTGAACCCATCACCTGTTATCGCAATTCTGACATTCCCAGCCTCAGCTGCTTCCTCGGGGTATTCTTCATCAAATGACTTCCATGCTTCAGCTTCCGATGGATGTACGATTTTTTATGGTACCTTATCCCTTTCTTGTGTCACTTCATCATTTTGGCAAACTCCTCCATGATGAAAAGGCGCTGTAGTCTTTCTATGAAATGGAGATACCAAAGAATCTTTGCGGGGATATCTAGTTGCTTCTTCTCACCATGCTCATCGACCACCTCAAGGTACCGAGAGGAACCGCACTTCCTACAATACTTGTCATTCGCATACTCGTGCCTAAACAAAAGGCAATTCTTCGGACAAACATCTATTTTCTCATAATTCATTGATAGTTCCTTCATGATTTTCTTTGTAGTGTACAAGCTTTTCGGTAGTTCATGACCTTCAGGAAGGCTGTTAGCCCATACTCCCAGAAATGCTTCGAAGCAAGCTTGGGTACAGCCGTACTCAGCCTTGACTGCCATCAGTTGCGAGATGGCATCTAGCTGAGAGATTTTGGCACCCACATAAAGAGGTTTCTTTGACGAGGCCAAGACCTCCAAGAAGGCCTTTGCAGTTGCCTCCGGCTCCTCTGGTTCATTCTCTAAAGGTGTTGCATGTGTCGCCTCTGCAGCAAAGACATCATATAGCATGTCTCTAACCCCGTCGTCCTCAAGACCACCGATGCGTTGTCGCATCACCTCCTCTCTACCACGGTCCCGCTTGGCAAAGTTTATTCGCATGATAAAGTCTTTCATATATCCGTACGTGCGAAGGTGCTAAGTCATTTCTCCCTTATCTCTACTGTGACGTCTGGCACATTTTGCATAGGGGCATGGTGGAATAATTCTCATTGGACGACGAAAAATCTCCTTCAAAAACACATCGGTTTTCTCGACCCACTCTGTTGTTACTCGATTCCGACAGATAAAACCACTATACATCCACTGATTATCTGCCATCCTCTGCTTTGTTACGAGCCAAGAAACAAAATTAAGGACTCGTTAAATTTAAGTACATACAATTTTTATTTTCTACCGGGTTGACGAGAAACGACACCGAATCCACCTACATCTCTAATAGGTAAAGATGGGTCCTAATCCCACCCGAGGATGTGTAGATTGGGTACGTTGTCCATGCTCTACCTTGTTCCAAGACAAAATTTCGGCAGCACCTCCCTGCTGTTCTCCAGATACACGTCTCAGCTAATAGCCGAGAGAATGTGCTCCGGAGAACAACGGGGAGGTGCCGCCGAAATCCTGTCTCGGAACAAGGTAGAGCATGGACAACGTACCCAATCTACACATCCTCAGGTTGTCCGTGGAAAACGCTGGATAATCCGAAAGAGCTGCGGTGATAAATATGCAATTGAATGCATATTTATCGATGCAACCATTTCGGACGGGAGACGCCTAGGTTACGCGACTTGACAAGAAAAGTAAATCTAGTGACATGATTATTAATATGGATTCGTAGCTCACCCTCGACTGTAGAGGAAGCAGTCAAACAGCGACGAGATCACGGATCAATGCCTTAGACGACGATGACTCCAAAGATATGCAACACCACCAAAGCCTGTAAATTTTACCAAAAAATAAACTTAGATCATAAAGTGTCAAAAACATAGATCACGGACCAATACCTTCATCGCTTTATTTACTAGATGAGCAATACAAAATAAATTCATCCACTTCAAGTTTCACATTCAAATTATTAGAAATGTTAAATCCTGATGAACAACTTACCAATTGCACAAAATACTATTTTTTAGCAAGACCATGAAGTGTCAAAAAATATTTCATCATTATTTTGCAAGACCATGATGAAGAAAAAACCACTTTATCATGGAGATGCGACACAACAAAGAATGCTAATTCCACCGTGCAAAAATTATATATATCAGCACATCACATACAACTTTGACATTTCAAGAGTTGGAAAAACGATCATAGTGCTAATGCCATCCATTGATCAGTATTTTGCAAACTATCCACCTGCAAACAATATTTTGCAAACTATCCACCTCCATGTGGGACAAAATTCGAATGCTAATTTCTCTGTTTGCAAGCTCTACTAAAACACATAATATACTAGACACAATCACATTTGCATCATTTTCTCTTATTAGGACAGTCAATAATATCGCATTTGCAGCTTGCCACTAACTTCTTTCAACAAGAGGTCGTCACTAACTCGATCACAAATTGAACAGGAACATAGCAACAATCATAAGGAGGTACAAGACTAAGAAAATGGAAAAAAATCCTCACTTTCAGAGAGGGTCGGCTGGTCGGGGTGGGGACGGCGCGCGTTGGTGCTCAAGTTGGGGAGGGGGCGCCGGACCAGCTGCAGAGGAGGGCCGGGGAGGGGGCGCCGGACCGTCAAAGCAGCGACCGCGGCCGCGAGGGAGCCCAGCTCACCAACAACAGGTTGGGACGAGGACGACGAGGCGGATGCGGGGACGGGGGCGTGGGCGGGCAGGGACGGACGGCGGCGATGCGGGGTGGGCGGGGACAGCCGAAGGCGGTGCGGGGAGGGGACGGCAGGCGGCGGAGTAGAGCGGGGACACGCGGTGCAGGGCAGGGATGGACGGGGGTCGTGCGTGTGCGGGGCGGGGACGGCGTGATGCGGCCAGGCACTACTAGGAAAAGGTCTATATATAGGATTAATAATAATGGCGCACCATGGAAGCAGTGCGCCACTACTATATACTAAAGGTGCACCGGTTGGTGATGCACCATTAGTGTGGAAGACACTAATGGCGCACCAGAAACAGGGTGCGCCACTAGTATTAATTTTTTTCCATTTTTCCATACAAACTAATGGCGCATCAGGTCGAAGTGAGCCATTACTAGTTCTAACTAGTAATGGCGCACCAGGCAGACAGTGCGCCATTACTGTAAAAAAAATTATTCTTTTTTTGCAAAACTAATAATGGCGCACCGTTTCACAGTGCGCCATTACTAGTTTAAACTAGTAATGACGCACTATTACCCGGTGCGCCATTAGTATATATATTTATTTATTTTTTACTTTTTTGCAAAACTACTAATCTCGAGGAGGGTGCATGTGGTGGGTAGGGCGATGCTACCGGCAAATATGCTCAGTGCTGCAACCGGTGCTATGCGGAGTCTGCACGACAGTGTTCTTTCTTTGGAGAAGCAGCGTCTCAGAGAGAATGATGTGGCATACCCGGCTTTTGTGGCCAAGGTGCCAGAGGGCAAGGGCTTTGTGGATGGCGCCATCGCGGGTACGATCGTCCTGCGGTTTGATGACATCTTTGCTATGTTCAACCTTCATCCACTGCACTACACCTTCGTTCGGCTGTTTTCGCTGAGTATGGAGATGCGGATCATTAGAGACAAGACCCCGGACATCGTGATCATCGACCCCTTCTACATGTGTGCCAAGCTCTTGAGCAGCGTTGGGGACCGCCAAGTCGCGAGTTCACACCTCGAAGACGTCATTCTGGAAAACCCAGATAAGGATAACTTCCTTGTGCCTTACTTTCCCGAGTAAGTCATCCCTTAACCGCCCCGTAACATATGATTTCTTAGATTTCGATCGTTCTTTTTTTTCTAACATTCCGTCTTCTGTGCAGTGACACACATTGCACACTCATCCTCTTAGGCCCGAAATATTCCATGGCCACGTATTTCGACCCGAACCGTAACTCCAAGATAGACTACACAAATATCAAGAAAGTTCTTGATGATGTTCTCCCTGGCTACGCCAAATCTGGAGGCACCTTCATCAGGGCAGTTCGTAAGTACGACAAGCACGTGTTCGCCCACAATACGATGTTCTGCTGCGTCAAGCAGCCGCCTGGCGGTTAGAAGGATGCCTACTACGCCCTCCATCACATGCGGGCGATCGTAAGGAACCATCATCACCTTCTGCTACCAAATAATCTCAAAGAGTGGGCCGCGAGCTTGTTGATAATCCAGGACGCGGACATCAAACAAGAATTCTTTCGCATCCAGTCGGAGTTTGCGAACATCATGCATCAAGATGTCCTTCATACCTCGGGGCAGTTCTTCCTCAGATATCAACCGTCCAACATTGAGATAGACGGAATGCTACAAATGCAGGCTGACAACGCCCGCGATTTCATGACCATCACGACAGTCGGCGGCTTCATCCATGCTCCTGTCCATGAGTCGAGTCGAAAGTAGTGATGTGTAGTTCTGAAACATTGATTGGCTCATGTTGTAATTAAACTTTAATGAATTGTATGTCTCTTTGGTTTGGACAGGTTTTCAACTTAGATGTAATCGATGCTATTTATTAGTAGGACCATGAATCGTGCTATTAATGTCTTGCTTTTCTCTTTCGATCCTTTTGTTGCATACTTATATATTGCTTATGTATGTATTGTCTGTTGTTTGGCTTGTGTATAGAGATGCCGTCGTATGTCGTGTACAAGGGTAAGGTTCCCGGAGTCTACGACGACTGGGAGGAGTGCCGGAGACAGGTTCACCATTTCAACGGTAACAGTTACAAAGGGTACACCACTAGGGCGGAGGCCGAATCTAGATACGCCCGCTATCTAGCGGGAGAGAGGAGGGAGCGTTGGAGGAACCGGATGAAGACCAGTTTGATCGCGATGATGCTCATCGTGATGACCGCAGCTCTCTTCTATGTGATGGTAGTTTAGATGATTGATATCGACTTGTAATGTGAAGACAAACTCGATACTCGCGGTCTCGAGACTTGTAATGTTTTATCTTTGTTCGGTCTTTTGAATTCGGAGACTAATATGATGAATTGTATTCGGAGACTAATCTTCTATTGTATTCGATGAATCTGCTGTTGCTGTGTACTACTGTCTATATTCTATCAAATAATATATTTTGTAACCTGCGCAAAAATCAGAAAAGTAAAAAAGAAACAAATATTCATACTAATGGCGCATAACCACAAGGTGCGCCATTAGTATGCCAAAGGATACTAATGGCGCATCAATACAGAGTGCGCCATTAGTATGCCAAAGGATACTAATGGCGCATCAAGACAGAGTGCGCCATCAGTATGCCAAGTATACTAATGGCGCACCTATCCACAGTGCGCCATTAGTGTGCCAAAGCACATGGTTAAATATGGCCCCTGGGAGGCACACTAATGGCGCATGGTGTTATATACTAATGGCGCACTGGATGGTGCGCCATTAGTATACCAGATACTAATGGCGCACCAGTGGTGCGCCATTAGTAAAAATTACTAGTGGCATGCTACTAATGGCGCACCGGTGATGCGCCATTAGTAGGCAAAACCGGTGTGCCATTAGTAGGCCTTTTCCTAGTAGTGAGGACAGGGGCGGCGCCGGCGCAGAAGAGGGCGACAGACGTGCGGGGCGGGGATGGCTGGCGGCGGCGGGATCGAGGGGCGGAGGGCGGGGATCGAGCGGTGGCGGGGCTAGATCGACCGGCGGCAGGGTGGCTGTGGATCGAGGCTCAACTGGATAAGGTTTGTTTGGTTTTTTTACTGTAAGATGACGGTTGGATAAGATGGGAGGTATGCCGATGGTATAACCGCCGGCATAGGTGGTGCTGACCTATGCCTATACCGTCGGCATACCTGTTTTACATTAAATTTAATTTATTTTAGTAATGTCCTTACTAAATTAATTATTATTTATACATAAACTAGCCATCCATGTGACAAGTACGGCACCAATCTAAAGTAAAGTAGAAAAAAAATATTCAGTCGTACCTGCACGCCACCCGACCGGACTATATCCTAGCCCCGTTGACGCGATGATCTAGCCCCCGCGGAGGGGGGCCAAACCCCAGAGCCCCAAGATGGGCGTCTACGCATGCAACATCACTTTCACACATGCATCAGGACCCAATGCAGTGTTTCGGTGGCATTGCTACACCCGAAAGGCCACCACCAAGCCCAGTTGACCGATGATCTAAGTGACGGCGGTACTGCCGTCCGTGGAGGGAGGCAACACCCCGGTGACCTAAGACGGGCGTCTACGCATGCAACGTCACTTTGACACACGCATCAGGACCCGTTACGGTGTTTTAGTGCCATAGCTACACCCAGAAGGCCACCACGAAGCCTAGTTGACCCGATGATCTAGCCCTTTGACTTTCACCGGACGGGCTTTGACCAGTGTACTCTTCCACCTGGTTGCAATTGGTCAGCCCATAGGAACAACTCCGAACACGGTCTGGACCAAACCAACCAATATATTCCCTCCGGTTCTACCCGACGTGCGCGATTCCCCCCTCCAAGTGACGGCGGCTCTGCCGTTCGTAGAGGAGGGCACACCTCGGAGCCCAAGAAGGGTGTCTACGCATGCAACATCGCATTCACACACGCATCAGGACCCGTGCGCTATTTCGGTGGCATTGCTACACCCGGAAGGCCACCATGAAGCCTAGTTGACCCGATGATCTAGTCCTTTGACTTTCACCGGACGGGCTTTGACAAGTGTACTCTTCCACCTGTTGCGATTGGTCAGCCCATAGGAACATCCCCGAGTAGAGCTGGACCAAACCCACCAATAGATTCCCTCCGGTTCTACCCGACGCGCACGATTCCCCCCTCCAAGTGACGGCGGCTCTGCCATTCGTAGAGTGGGGGCACACCTCGAAGCCCAAGAAGGGCGTCTACGCATGCAACATCACTTTCACACACGCTTCAGGACCCGGTACGGTGTTTCGGTGGCATTGCTACACCCGGAAGGCCACCATGAAGCCCAGTTGACCCGATGATCTAGCCCTTTGACTTTCACCGGACGGGCTTTGACCAGTGTACTCTTCCACCTGGTTGCGATTGGTCAGCCCATAGGAACAACCCCAAACACGGTCTGGACACAACCAACCAATATATTCCCTCCGGTTCTACCCGATGCGCACGATTCCCCCCTCCAAGTGACGGCGGCTCTGCCGTTCATAGAGGGGGCACACCTCGGAGCCCAAGAAGGGTGTCTACGCTTGCAACATCGCATTCACATGCATCAGGACCCGTGCGCTATTTTGGTGGCATTGCTACACCCGGAAGGCCACCACGAAGCCCAGTTGACCCGATGATCTAGTCCTTTGACTTTCACCGGACAGGCTTTGACCAGTGTACTCTTCCACCTGGTTGCGATTGGTCAGCCCATAGGAACATCCCTGAGTAGAGATGGACCCAAACCACCAATAGATTCCCTCCGGTTCTACCCGACGCGCACGATTCCCCCCTCCAAGTGACGGCGGCTCTGCCGTTCGTAGAGGGGGGGCGCACCTCGAAGCCCAAGAAGGGCGTCTACGCATGCAACATCACTTTCACACACGCTTCAGGACCCGGTACGGTGTTTCGGTGGCATTGCTACAACTGGAAGGCCACCACGAAGCCCAGTTGACCCGGTGATCTAGCCCTTTGACTTTCACCGGACAGGCTTTGACCAGTGTACTCTTCCACCTAGTTGCGATTGGTCAGCCCATAGGAACATCCCGAGTAGAGCTGGACCCAACCAACCAATAGATTCCCTACGGTTCTACCCGACACGCACGATTCCCCCCTCCAAGTGATGGCGGCTCTGCCGTTCATAGAGAGGGGGCACACCTCGAAGCCCAAGAAGGGCGTCTACGCATGAAACATCACTTTCACACACGCTTCCGGACCCGGTACGGTGTTTTGGTGGCATTGCTACACCCGGAAGGCCACCACGAAGCCCAGTTGACCCGGTGATCTAGCCCTTTGACTTTCACCGGACAGGCTTTGACCAGTGTACTCTTCCATCTGGTTGCGATTGGTCAGCCCATAGAAACAACCCCGAACACGGTCTGGACCCAACCAACCAAGATATTCCCTCCGGTTCTACCCAACGCGCACGATTCCCCCCTCCAAGTGACGGCGGCTCTGTCGTTCGTAGAGGGGGCACACCTCGGAGCCCAAGAAGGGTGTCTACGCATGCAACATCGCATTCACACATGCATCAGGACCCGTGCGCTATTTCGGTGGCATTGCTACACCCGGAAGGCCACCACGAAGCCTAGTTGACCCGATTATCTAGTCCTTTGACTTTCACCGGACGGGCTTTGACCAGTGTACTCTTCCACCTGGTTGCGATTGGTCAGCCCATAGGAACATCCCCGAGTAGAGCTGGACCCAACCTACCAATAGATTCCCTCCGGTTCTACCCGACGCGCACGATTCCCCCCTCCAAGTGACGGCGGCTCTGCCATTCGTAGAGGGGGGCATACCTCGATGCCCAAGAAGGGCGTCTACCCATGCAACATAACTTTCACACACACTTCAGGACCCGGTACGGTGTTTCGGTGGCATTGCTACACCTGGAAGGCCACCACGAAGCCCAGTTGACCCGGTGATCAAGCCCTTTGACTTTCACCGGACGGGCTTTGACCAGTGTAGTCTTCCACCTGGCTGCGATTGGTCGGCCCATAGGAATAACCCCGAACATGGTCTAGACCCAAACAACCAATATATTCCCTTCGGTTCTACCCGACGCGCACGATTCTCCCCTCCAAGTGACGGCGGCTCTGCCGTTCGTAGAGGGGGGCACACCTCGGAGCCCAAGAAGGGTGTCTACGCATGCAACATCGCATTCACACACGCATCAGGACCCGTGCGCTATTTCGGTGGCATTGCTACACCCGGAAGGCCACCACGAAGCCTAGTTGACCCGATGATCTAGTCCTTTGAGTTTCCCCGGACGGGCTTTGACCAGTGTACTCTTCCAACTGGTTGCGATTGGTCAGCCCATAGGAACATCCCCGAGTAGAGCTGGACCCAACCCACCAATAGATTCCCTCCGGTTCTACCCGACGCGCACGATTCCCCCTCCAAGTGACGGCGGCTCTGCCGTTCGTAGAGGGGCGGCACACCTCGAAGCCCAAGAAGGGCGTCTACGCATGCAACATCACTTTCACACACGCTTCAGGACCCGATACGGTGTTTCGGTGGCATTACTACACCTGGAAGGCCACCACGAAGCCCAGTTGACCCGATGATGTAGCCCTTTGACTTCCATCGGGCGGGCTTTGACCAGTGTACTCTTCCACCTGGTTGCGATTGGTCAGCCCATAGGAACATCCCCGAGTAGAGTTGGACCCAACCCACAATTAGATTCCCTCCGGTTCTACCCGACGCGCACGATTCCCCCCTCCAAGTGACGGCGGCTCTGCCGTTCGTAGAGGGGCGGCACACCTCGAAGCCCAAGAAGGGCGTCTACGCATGCAACATCACTTTCACACACGCTTCAGGACCCGATACGGTGTTTCGGTGGCATTGCTACACCTGGAAGGCCACCACGAAGCCCAGTTGACCGGATGATGTAGCCCTTTGACTTCCATCGGGCGGGCTTTGACCAGTGTACTCTTCCACCTGGTTGCGATTGGTCAGCCCATAGGAACATCCCCGAGTAGAGCTGTACCCAACCCACCAATAGATTCCCTCCGGTTCTACCCGACGCGCACGATTCCCCCCTCCAAGTGACGGCGGCTCTACCCTTCGTAGAGAGGGGGCACACCTTGAAGCCCAAGAAGGGCGTCTATGCATGCAACATCACTTTCACACACGCTTCAGGACCCGGTACGGTGTTTCGGTGGCATTACTACACCTGGAAGGCCACCACGAAGCCCAGTTGACCCGATGATCTAGCCCTTTGACTTTGCCGGACGGGCTTTGACCAGTGTACTCTTCCACCTGGTTGTGATTGGTCAGCCCATAGGAACATCCCCAAATAGGGCTGGACTGAACCCACCCATAGATTCCCTTTGTTCTACCCGACGCGCACGATTCCCCTCTCCAAGTGACGGTGGCACTACCGTCCTTGGAGGGGGGGGGGGCAACACCTCGGAGACCCAGGACGGGCGTCTACGCATGCAACATCACTTTCACACACGCATCAGGACTCGTGCGCTATTTCGGTGGCATTGCTACAAGGCGGTGCGAGATTATGATAAAAAAAGTCATTTAAAAGTTGTCCAAATCTATGGAAGTATCAATTATTTGTGATTTTTACTAAGTATAAGGACCTATATGCAAAATTACATGAGGTTACATTTTAACATACTCAAAAGTAAAAACAAACCAGATATTCATAATATAGGGAAAATTCTGCCCGAAATCCATATATAATTTCTGTATGTTTAAGTCTATATAAATTAGATTTAAATTAATCAAGTCAAAATTTTAAAAATACGAAATGAGAAATAAAAAACATACAACACATATATGCCGACGGTTTGGCCGTCGGCATATATAGACCACAGATATGCCGACGGCCAGGCCGTCGGCGTAAGTAGCACACGTGTTTTCTGACAACTAAAAAAAGTGTACTAACTATGCCGACGGCCTCCGTCAGGGCCGTCGGCATAGTGGTGACGGCGTCAACTCCCCATCCGGTCCTGGGTCGGCGGGCCCACATGTGTGCCGACGGGGTGTATATGTCGATGGTCCCCGTAGGTATAGTGGGGGAGATGCCGGCGGCTAATCTACGCCGACGGTGCCCGTCGGCATAGACGAAGATTTGCCGATGGCTTCTGTATGCCTACAGTGTTTCCTCGGCCGTCGGCGTACCTCCATCTATGCCGACGGGGCCCATCGGCATAGATAACACCGTCGGCAGCGTTATTTATTCTGGTAGTGAGCCGGGTGCAGTGCGCCCGCCAAGATCGTACAGCCGGGAGTGTGCCATCGATCCACTTGATGCAGTTGCGCGTGTAACGGATGACACAAAGGGGACTCTCGTACGCCGAAGCCCCCAGGAGGCAGGTACTCCAGCATCGTTTATAGGAGTAATGAAAGACAAAGATCAGATTTTATATTTTACATCCATTGATCTGATTTGTTGTTACTTCGCTTCATGTATTTTTCGCCATGTCCCTAACACCATCGCATTTACTCCATTCTAGCATCGCTGCACTTCAATTTTACCATACCGGCACTTACTTTAGGGTCTTATGGTTGGAAGTATGAATTAACTACGTGTCTTCATTTTCTAGTCCCTACTTGTCTCTCTTATTTATGCAGAAAGATCTATCCATCTCTCTAATCTAAAACCACGTGGTAGTTCCAACACATGTACGCCATTTGTTCAACCTATGGAGTCTTGCTTGATTGATAACCACAATGAAGAGATGGCATTATATTTCGCTAGCTCATCACACTAACCATTAGTTAGGTTTCGGATGCATCAGGACAAGCAAATGTGTGGAAGTGTAAACGTGGCCTTAGCTAGGAAAACCAAAGGGTACATAGGTTCCTATGTGTAGAGGACACACTCAAGAAGTGTGCATGCTCTAGAGTCTTACAATCTCATCGTTGGTGATTGTACTTTCTCTATGCCAAATGTCCCCAGCACCATAAATATGAATCTCTACATGAACTGTGTAGGTGCAACCCTCCCCGGCCTGCTAGGTCAAGCAAGATTTCTTAGTTGATGTCTAGATTATACTTGTTGGTAGGTGAAACCCAATATGACTCTCTAGGTGAACTGTGTATGTACAATCCAATATGAATCTCCACATCAATTGCTTCCTGGACTGTTGGTTCAAGCAAGTTTTCTCTCTACTCCACTTCTTGTGTCTACTCTCACTCATTCTCTCATTAAAAATCGCTTGCGCCGCACATTATATGTAAAGCAACAACCAACAAACAAACAACAAAAACAACACGCATCACACACACACACACCCAAGGCTGGAAATACATGTGCTGAAGAATAGATACAACACTCCAAGCCACTCCAAGAAAACTACATGTATGAAAAATAAGCACTGCTAGAAGTCGACGGAGCCCTCAAAAGTAAATAGCATAAAACTACTACCTTAGAGGCTAGGGTTCCAAAAAACTATCGGTTTTTAATTTTTTGCTGATAACTACAAACTCATGGGTCTGCTGTTTCAAATAACCCCTAATATCCATTGCTTAAAAATTAAACATGTTTATGACATGTCGGGCCCGCACCTAAACATTCCGTTTATTTGACTATGTGTTTGACCGTTAGCTGACATGTGGGGCCCACATGTCAGTTTCTGAAAAAAGCAATTGGGTCCCTGAATTTTTTTCAAAAAGCAATCAGGTCCCTGGAAGTTTTCAAAAAAAGCAATCAGGTCCCCATATCCAGAGGAGGCGCACACGACATGGCTGGAGCTCGATCTCAAGTCTCTGCCTAGAACCCCGATGCTTCCTCCTCCGGGCAGACGCCATGCACCTCCTGCGGCCGGTGAGCCGCGCCAGCGGCGGCCGGATCCACGCCGCCCCTCGCCTCTGGCCACCGCCACGCCGCTCCTTGCCTGCGCCGACCACCACGCCCTGCCTGGCCTCTGGCCGCCACCACGCCGCCCCTCGCCGGCGCCGACCACCACGCCCTGCCTCGCCTCTGGCCGCCGCCACGCCGCCCCTTCCCTGCGCCGAGCATCACGCCGCCCCTCGCCTCTGGTCGCAGTCACGCCGCCCCTCGCCCGTGGGTTGTGGCCGCCGCCACGCCCCCCCCCCCTCGCCTGTGTGCGCCGGCAGCCACCAAGAGATCCGGCGAGCACCTCGACCATGGGGAGGCTGGGAGAGGGGAGGGACGAAGAAGAAAGAGAAGAGGGAAAGAGAAGAGGAAGACGAAACTGACATGTGGGCCCCACATGTCAGTTAACGGTCAACACACGGTCAAATAGACGGAATGTTTAGGTGCGGGCCCGACCTGTCATAAACAGGTTTAATTTTTAAGCAATGGACATTAGGGGTTTTTTGAAACAGCAGACCTCCGAGTTGGTAGTTATCAGCGAAAAATTAAAAACCGGTAGTTTTTTGGAACCATAGCATGTAAAATAGTAGTTTTATGCTATTAACTCAGCCCTCAAACATGACTGAGATACCACGAAGAGGCAAAGCCAAACATCGACAGAACAAGGACATTGAAGCGGTCCCTTGAGGATGGTCACGACACCATAGTGCCGCCACCACCTGATCCAAAGGATGAGGGTTTTCACCCAAAGCGTTGCGGAGCGGCATGAGCAACCACGACAGTGCCATTGAGAAGGAAACTAGGCCCTTAGATGGAGCGGCCATCGGACTGGCCAAAGTCAGAGAAAGTTATCAACCCATCTAGCACTCTGTGCCACCAACACCTGGCAAGATCAGCCGCGGGTCGACCTGCCACACCCACCACCGAGTGCCGCTCACCAACCACCACGCCACCCTCAGGGCCATGGCAGCCATCCCGCACCCGAGCCACGAGCTCTGCCCATGACCACTGTGGCTTTCACCACCAAGGCCGTTGCCCCTATAGACAACAACGTCCCACAACGATCGACACAGTCCTCAGACACCACTGGCCGGTGAGGGGGCAGAAGGCCCCTCCTTCCACCTCAAAACGAGGCCCTTGACGCAGGGTCGAGCCAGCCAGAGCAAGGACAGGAACAGTCATCAGAGGCCGCTAGCCAAGATGCACACCAGGGACTAGGTCCACCATCACGCCCGAAAGCAAGGTCGGGAGGCTCCCTACCTCCCTCCCCATGGTACCCCTTCCACGACTGGCCGACCACAATCTCGCCACCACCCGTCGCACTAGGAACTGAGTAGTGGAGAGAGAGGATCACACCACCATCATTGCGCCGCCATCTCCACCAGCCAAGACGGCCATCGCAGAGGCGTCCGCCCATAGTCCGCACCCCTCGCAGGACCAGATCCGACCGAGCCGTCACCTCATCCAGCCCCAACTGTGCACACCTGGATGTCATCAGTCACGCTACCATCACGCACTACAACGCCCGTCGTCAAGAGCCTCATCACATCCCTCCCGTCCACCCCAGCTTGCGCCCAGACCGCCGTGTGAGGAGACGAGAGCTCCCCACCGCTGCCTGCGCCAACCAAGGTTCGCCTGGCCATGCCTCTGGCGGCTGCGATGAAAAGGATGAGAAGGAGGAGGGACCCTAGCAGTAGCGGCTAGGGTTCCCTCCCGGTCGCATGCATTGAAATGCGGGAGTGGTGGGGAGGAGCAGGTGTATCACCCTCGTGCTCTCAAACTATTCATGGGAAAGAGGCACGCCCTAGATGGTCAAATGTTTCCTTCTGTACGAGAATTGCTTATGAATCGCACTCTTTCCGATAATATTACGCTTCCTATATGAACTTGTCTTCACTGCCGCAACTATCATTAGCTACTAGAAGTGATATGTGTAGGTATACCTTTAAAGATCTATCTACCACTAACCAAAACAGGGTCCTCGTTATGTGAGAATGTCTAATGTGTCTGCCGAGAGAGGCAAAGGAGGAGCTCGAGCTCTCAGTTGTCACGGAGGCAGCAAAGGAAGCTTTATAGGATTGAGATCTAATCTGATATCATTAAAGAGATATTGGTGGGATGAGAGAATTTTGGGGAATGCGGTACACGATTGCAACCAGCAAGGCTACAAATTTTATAGCTCAATGGAGAAATGGTAGGGATTGCACAACTCCATTACGATCTACAGGTGATATACAATTTCAGATATGCAAAGATATCACTAGCACCTGGCAAGGAAAGATTACAGTACGATCCTGTTTATATATTTGTTCTCTAACAGCACAGCACGGCAGAACATTCAACGAGCGAAAACAATCCTTGGTCTTTCTCTGCTTCATAAGATTCTGCAGGAGTTTCCTGGTCGTAGTTCCTTGGCCACCACAATCATTAAGGAATCTGAAAGTCAAAGTCAAAGGGTAAGTGTGGTTGGGTTTGGAAGGTGGCATGATCCAAGGCTAAAAAATTGGAAGATAACGCGCCCCAAACTTCTCTTTGATTATATCAAGCGTAACTTGTGTGTCCAGTTTGGTTTGTGTATATGCGTTGATCTTGTTGACTTCCTGCAACATTCAACATTGGCATATAACTAGCTAACCCACTGATAACACCTCAGTAGGATATATCAAGTAAATTGTATCCCATCTAGCATTATCCAGAACATACCTCGATGAATCTACCAAGGTTGGGTCTGCCCCCAATGATATCGTAGTTCTTGATGCCAGAATAGGATATCTCAAGCCTTTCGATGAATGGCACATATGCAATGTCGACCTAGAAAGATTATATATCACAAAAAAACCATGTATTTCAAAAAACACAATTCTTCTGAAATCTTTTCTGGACTTTGGCCATGGATAGAGGAAAGGGAACCCCTGATGGAGTGACATATACACATACCAGGCTGAAGTGGCCAAGGAAGAAAGGGCCATCGCTGAACTTTCCTAGGGCAGCTTCTATTTTATCAACAGCGGCAACTAATGGTAGATGAAACAAGGTGAAATGTGAGCACAAACTATGTGCAGCCTTTCAATATAGAACGTCTCAAACAAACAAATATGCTGTCAGTAGTGCACTGTTCTGCTGTGTTTGTTTACCAGCTTCGTCGGTCACATCTCCCTTGGAGCGTAGGCATGAGAAGAAAGCGCTGGCGTTGAAACTGTCGCTGTACGCAAGCAGTTCCTCGGCAAACATCTTCTTTGCAGAATCCTGGTGGTTCAGTACATCAGGAATGCAAACTTCAGTTCCACTGAAAACAACGAACATGTGTATTTGTCTCTTACATGAGGGAGCAATTCTGCGCCATCGAAATTGTCATCAATGTACTTGAGCAGATTCAGGCTCTCTCCTTTCACTTGCTTGTTGTGCTCCAGGGCAGGTACCTGTATGTTCAACATACATAGATGTGTGCATGAAGAGAAATGATAAATACTATGTCACAAATCTGCAAGAATCATATATACTACCTTGTTCTCTGGGTAGACCTTGTCCTTGTACCAGGCTGGCCTGTCCACGAGATCTAGCGCGACTATCTTGATCTTGCCCTGCAATCCCTGCACATGAATCGTATGAGAAGGAAGGAAATTCCACTAAAAAGGGAAGGAAAAAAAAACACTCCGACTAGTGCCTGCTTGCTACCTTGCAGTTCCTGGCGATCCAGACGCGCTGCGCGTACGGGCAGTGGTACGCCACGTACAGCCTTCA